>NC_071979.1:23283735-23307875 GCF_026283585.1 Hylaeus volcanicus
TTAGCAGTGGACAGCAGATTTTACGCATTTATAACGTACAATAATATCAAAAGAAAACGTTGAATATATTCTAAAATAAATATAATAGCATTGTTATTTCATTTTGCACAAGTGGAGATACCTTTCAGTTACGTTTAGCATGCGTTTATTATATCTTTCACGTCCTGAATGCATAAAATTCGCATTCTATTTACGAGCTTCCACAAAATGAGCCACTAAATGTTTTTCTGCATCTCGACAATCATCGTAAGCTAGAGTTAAGAGGATTGCACGGTCTCTCTCTCTCTCTCTCTCTCTCTCTAAAGAAATTGGACAAATCGTCCGTTTACTGGATTGCTTAAAATTCCGTCCGTTGAAAGAGCAGCGAGAGCGGCTCGACGACGAGCTTCTGCGAGCTTTCGTCTAATTCTCAGCTTAGGAAACCCTCGTGATTCCGCATCGTCCATTCGATGACACGCGATGCTCTCGCGATGCGCTTAAACCCCGATAATTTCCACTTCGCGGAACGCCCGGATCCCGTGCTCGCGTGTCGACGCATTCATCTCGTCGATCCCGACGACAATTTCATCCTTCCTTTCCCGTTTTACCCAACGGCTTGAGCCTCTTAATCGTTCGACGAGTCGTTCGTCCCACCTGCCCGGGAGTTCGCGGGTCATTTGCATAATATTTTGCGAGAACCGCGTCCAACCAGCTCTCGAGCGATTCCAAGTCACGCCGCGTCGAGAGAATTTCGAAACTTTTCTTGGCAGGTCTTTAGATACGCGTCCGCTCGCGTAAAGTAGCCTGTTCCTTGATCGATCAATGGGCTTACGCTCCATATTCTTTTTCTATCGTCGGAAGTCTCGCAACTTCGCCGCGATACTTTACGATAAAGTTTACGAGTCTTCGGACTTTAAGAAACTACGAAAAGAAAACGATGTCTTCGTCGGGACTAGACAAACTGCTTAAATAGCTACTTCCTCTGTCTCCCGATTTCTCTACTATCCGTGAAAGAGCGCGAGTTGTTGCCTCTTTTTCTCGAGGCAAACTTTCTCGATAGAAACGACCGGTTTCGACGGTCGCGCGTTTCGACGTTTCGGAAGTTAGCACGCAGAGCTTCGCGAACCTGACACCCGACTTTCGAAAAATTTACTTCGTTTTACGGAAAATGATAGTATTTCATTCGTAGTTGATTGTAGTAACGATAGTTTCGTTTGTAGCTCCGTCATTTGATAAATAAAAAAAAATTGAAAAAATGACCCGACGTTGAGATATCTCAAATCCGTTTTTCCCCATGCGATTCAGAATCGTTTGTAGTTGTTTGTAGTGCACAATCAAGCTGATATAAACAATCGCCTCTAACTTTTAAACTATTCTACTACAAACGGAAGCAATATCGCTATAAACGATGCTGAATCGCATGGAAAAAGCGGATTTTAAAAATCTTGAAAATCGACAAAGTCACCTCTCACGTTACAACTACAAACAACTACAAACAACTACAAACGATTCCGAATCACATGGAAAAAACGGATTTGTGATATTCCAATTTTATCAACTTTTTTTATTTATCAAATTACGAAACTATAAACGAAACTGTTGTTACTGCAACAAACCACAAACGAAATGCAACAATTTTCCGTAAAAAAGAAGTTACTTTTTTGAAAGTCGAGTGCCAGGTTCACATACATAGCTAGCAGAACTATTCTTGTTATACAACGACTCTATGCCTCTACATTTACACGGAAAGCTTTA
The DNA here is from genome assembly GCF_026283585.1 of Hylaeus volcanicus. Taxonomy (NCBI): domain Eukaryota; kingdom Metazoa; phylum Arthropoda; class Insecta; order Hymenoptera; family Colletidae; genus Hylaeus; species Hylaeus volcanicus. The sequence goes on from NC_071979.1 coordinate 23,285,470, forward strand.
ATTCCTTTCATTTCTATACCTTTCACGTTCCTGCTCGCGCCCGTTTTCCCGCGCCAAAGTATAGAACGAGCTTATGTGCTTTTTATCTCGGAGTTATTGCCCGTGCTCGCGATTTGGCCAAGATCCATCGCGAAAAAGTTATACCCGTGAGTTATTATGATGCGACGCAGCCCGTGGCACGGAACTCTCGATTCGAGTCACGTTCCACGCAGGATGCTAAAGAAAGCGGTCGCGAGTAAAGGGTAAGGAACGTGCGAACCTCTATTATAATACGCGTCCGTTCTTCGATTGCTTACTGTTCGTACGGAAGTTCGTATAACGCGAGGAGATAATGCACTCTGTGAACGGTGTTGCGTATTTTTCTTGGCATTGTACGACACTTGCGCGAAAAGACGAATCTGGAAGTGCGCGAGCAGCGATCGTCGCGTTTATATTTTCACTTAGAGAGACGAAGGACGGAAAGAGGATGGCTCGGACAAACTAGGTTACTCGAGGAACGATTCCCGTGGGATATTCCCCTTGGCCGGCGATATTTCCGGCGATGTCGTCTAACTCACCGCCTGGAACCATTCTCCCTTATTGTCCTACTAATCATTATTTGCCTCGGTTCGAAAAACTTTGGACGCGACGTTCACGCTGCTCCCAAAGGCCCTACTCGCGCATTAATACACATTTTACACGAAAAATGGAACGAAAACCACACCGATGGACTGCGACTACCGACTTTCGTCGCGTTTCAACCGTCGAGCGTGTACGTTATTTTATTTTTATCGATATGGGTCAGTAACAACGATAAAAAAAAATAAGTAGTTGGCATGCAGGAGTGACCTCTAAAGTTTCACGTGCCAATCACGGCTACCCTCGACCTTCAACGAGTCTCAGTTTTCGTAAAAATTGAAACAAAATCGCCAACGATCCTTATCGGTCGCGCTGCGCTCTCGCGTATATACAGACAATTACGATTATCTAAATCAAAATAAATACGGATAGTCGGCCGTATTGTCACGTATTCGATACACCGTTCCACTCGACACGAATTGCTTCCAGTACGAAAAATAATCGATTTTGATTCAACGATAAGCAAAATATTTCGATCGTTTCTAAGACTTCCAAGGCTAATTGGTATTCGAATCCAACGGAAAAATAATAAAAGTGAAATTAACTCTTTCACAGATGTTCAGACGCGTACAGTGGATGTAGAATGTATTCGTACACCGAAATTGTAGTTTCTTAACATCTTTTTTTATAATCAATGATATTTTACATATTCTCGTTAGTTTATCGCTCCATACGAATTAGAAAACATCAAATTTCCAGTAAAGTACTTTTATGCAGTTGTGCGAATACTTATTGCTTCAACATTTCTATCAATTAATTGTTTTTTTCTTGTTAATTTCGCAACTTGCATAAATAGCTATTTTTTTTTTGTAATCTATCTATTCTAGAGATTTCGGAGAAAATGTAGGATGTCATTGTTTATCAAAAATAAGTTAATAAATTACAATTTTACATAGCTTTTTTTGGAAATTGATCAGTGTACTTTCTACACTCACTGTACATTACCGCTCAAAAATATCTGGACACTTGCTTCTGTTCTGTAAAACATAGTTTAACTTTGTACGAAAGGTATTTAGAACGCTTATATCAATTGTAATTATTATTGTTATCTTTTTTGAGGTATCATATTAGGTCTACCGGAAAGTTCTGTCCATTACCGGTACAACAAGTTTCAACGAGTATGCGCGTATTCGTAAAAAATGATATACAAATTGCAATCACGCTGACAAGATGTCATAAATAATGATAAAAATTATATTATTCAATCGAATTTATTCAAGCTATAAGAAATTTATTATTATTATTCTTCTTATTATTATTTTTACGTACAAATTACATAATCAGTATGCGGAAATAAAATTCCTGCCTAGAAATATAAAACCTAACGGAACGGTCTCGATGCTTCAAAGAATCTCAAGTTTCGCTTTATTTCATCTCTATGGTGCAGAACGAGTTCAGGGAGTTCTTCGATATGTATTAAGTGTCGTTAACACGTTGAACGCCACGTCACCCACATACGGGAGACGGAGCTTTTCGCCAAGGAACTTCAACAAATGATCGCAAGGGCTGAGTGTCGATGAAAACTAATCTGGATAGAATTCGTAAATTTTTGATGAGAATAGAAAAATGAGTAATACGACAAATGTTAGATTCTACAGTTTCTAATTGTCCCGAGACAAAATTTTACCTCTGTAAACATTTCCATGTGAATCCGTGACAGTCAACGCGTTAAAGTTAGATATTTCGTAAGAAGCTAATAAAAATGTTTCATTTCATTTGGTCGAAAGAAATTAATTCAACTCGGGACTAGCTTCGAATATTCGAAGCTTATTCGTAGTAGTTTCATTGGGACGCGAACGAAATATTCGAGTAACGATTAACACGAACGGTACCATCTCCAACGAGCGAAACCAAGGGAGGAGATTCGAACGGACCACGAGGTAACACACGCTCTCGACGTGGCTCGTGACATATGCGTAATAATTGAACGACGATTGATCGATAGCTCACTCGAAAACTAGATTAAAAGCCTTCGATAATTTAGTTTTATTACGCGTCTCTCGACCTCCTCCTCCGCGCCGCGCTTAATATACAAGGCGTTGAATATCAATCGAAAAACGGCTCGAGATAGTAAGCCACTCGAACGATTCGAGAAATCAGATTTCTGATTAGCTACGAAGTCACGCAATTGTCTGTTGGTCCTCTTAGACTTTTTCCTATAAATACGGTGGCGTGGATTGCCCTTGCATCACAACACTCGGTGTAGTCGTAGGAGGAAGAATAAAACTTTCGAAATGGAAAAGTTCGTCACGATCCTCGCTCTCGTGGCGTTAGCGGCCGGTAAGTTCTTAAATATTCGAGCGAACTTTCGATTCCGCGGTCTTCCGGGGATTCGCGGCCACGGGGAAATCTTTTTCGCTAAGCGATGCATCTCTCTTAACATTTCGCAAAATTCTCAAACTCTCCAACGATTTTTTTCCATTCTTTTCACGCTGCGCGAAACGCATTCGTAATCGCAACGATTGACTGCCGTTTTTCCTTTTAAGGAGTAATCGCAGTCAGGAAAATAGAAACGGACAGTTTCTTGTGTGTGTGTGTTTTTTAAGGTATTAAATAATCATTTTTATTAATGAAATGTAAATATATTACAAAGTATGTCTCAAAGAACTATAAAAGAATTTTTGTTTTAAAAAAATGTTAATTCATTTCGTCATAACAGGGGATCGCGTGGGTGACCACTTGGTTTGCGGTGAGTAAGATTTCTTCAAACTGGTGCACCTGAAAACAAAACTAAAGGTAGATTTAGAAAATATATCAGACTAACGGGTCCCTGATCGAAGGATTTTTTTATTTTCTTGTATACTTTTTTCTTATCCTGTATTGAATCGCTTAATTACAGTGAAAAAATTGAAAATCAACTTCAAACGTACCATCTTGCCGTTTTGTTTTAAATGAATTTTTTCCAAAATCCTTCGTTCAGGGACCCGCTAGACTAATCTATTTTCGAAATCTACCTTTGTTTTTAGGTAAACCAGTGTAGAGAGATCTTGCTCACCGCAAACCTATGTTTTTAAATCATCGTCTATCTTTGTTTCTTAAAACAAAAAATGTTTTTTAGTTCTTTGAAACATGCTTTATAATATACTTAATTGTTACTTATGCAAATTATTATTTAATAACTGAAAAGAAATCACAAAGAAATGTCGGTTTTCCTCTTCCTGGCTACGACTAGCCAGGCTACCTTAAATTTAAGGCTTTCGCGAGTAATACTCGTCGTAGCAATGGCTTCCAGAAGGTTGCCGTGTCCGATTTCGGCTTTTTGTTTCGCAAACGTTACGGTCCGCCTCGACAGAGCTACGTAGCTCCGATACTTTTTTCTTTATTTCTCGCGAACGATTTCAATTTTCTACGATACTATTCTTTACCACTACAACGCGAAATAAAAATTATAATCCATCTAGTTTAGTACGGAAAGTTCGTGGGCAGTGTTTCGTAGTCGAATTACTCGAAACGTAGCTCGCCAGTAATGTGCTTAGCATCATGCTGGTTCCTCTGTAGAAGACTCGGCATCTAATTTTACCACTCTCGCGGCGGCTCCATTGTCTCCTTGGAATACTCTGGAAGAGTTAAGTTACGAAAATCTACGAAATGCTATTCAAACTGTAACGATACAACTTCTTGTTCCGACATTCCGGCCGCTTTATCGAGGTCTGACGCAACCCGAGTCCGAGTATTTGTCTTTAAACTACGGGTTGACAATCTAGAAAAGATCCCCGCGGTTGGAGTTTCACGTAGATAACCGTACGCGGTACGAGAAATTAAGTTAAATAAAAAATTTCAACGCTTTCGAAGTTTGTTTCTACACAGAACCTGGTTCTGCCCAGAAATTGGTTCGTTTTTAATGCAATTAAGGCTGCGAACGATGCGAACATTTTACAGAAATTACGCGACGGACCCTTGTACAATACAACCCCATTTTCATATTTCTAGAATGAACCAAAAGATCGTGCGTTTTTTACGTCGATTCAATTTGTGCAATTTTTTAGAACTCGTTAAAATTAATTTATACGCGTTATGTATCGATTTGTAGCTTTCGAAAAGCTCTCGCATGTTTAATTATTAGCTACGTTAATTTGTTGATCGTTCAATTTTTTTTTCCGTTTTAGTAAAATCATGGAAAATTTTGAACAAGAGTTTAAAGCTACCGAGTGTAATATTTTCTTTGCTGGTTCGGTAGCTTTACTCGAATCTCAAAATTGTCCATGATTTTACTAAAATTAAATATGAAAGGAAATTATATATAACACTTGTAATTTTAACGACCTCGAAAAATTGCACAAACTGAAACAAGTAAAGAACGCACGAATTTGTGGTTCACCCCAATAGTTCATATAACGAGGGTTCACTGGAGACAATTCATACGAGTGTTCGCCAAAGTGTTTGGATAATCAAGCACCATGGCGTCGTTCGTTGGGACAAATGGAGTTCTACTGTATCTTTTAGGTCCCATTTTGAAATCCTCCATCGTGTTAATCCTTCGCACTCGAGGTCTTTTTTTCTGGTATCTGCTAGCAACTCGAGATGTTTCTTAGCATTCTATTGCCATGAATTCTAAGCAACTCGAGATGTTTCTTAGCCAGCAACTCGAGATATCTCTTAGCATTCTATTGCCGTCAATTCTACTAAGCAACGAGAGATGTTCCTTAGCATTCTATTGCCATGAATTCTAAGCAACTCGAGATGTTCCTTAGCATTCTATCGTCACGAATTCTAAGCAACTCGAGATGTTTTTTAGCATTCTATTGCCACGTATTCTAAGCTATCTAAATTTGAGAATAAGGTCACCCTTACCACGCCGACAATCATTTTATCGACACTTGGAGCTCCAAAGAAATGAAACCTAAAGAAACATTAGGTACCTATCGTAGATTTGCTGCGTGAAACCTAACGGTGACTGAGAGTCACCTCTCGAGTGTGCAAAGGGTTGAAACAGAGCCTCCGAGTTGTCAAAAATGAATTTCCGTTTTTCAGGTAATCCCGTAAACCCGACGGGTAGAATGGAGCAGGAATTGGACGGGCGTATCGTGGGCGGAGAGGCAACCACCATCGACCAAGCTCCGTACCAAGTGAGCTTACAGACGTCTAACCGTCACTTCTGCGGGGGTAGCATAATCGCCAAGAACTGGGTGTTGACCGCTGGTCATTGCGTCCACTACAGTCCCAATTCGCTGACGATTCGTACAGGCTCGACCAACGTCAACGCCGGTACGGTGCATCGAGTGCAGCAAGTGATCAGACACAAGAGCTACAGCAACGAAAACGGCACCCCTGTAAACGACATCGCTCTTCTCCGCGTGGTGGACTCGGACGCGTTTAAATTCGACAAAAACCAAAAGGCTGTCCCATTGTTCCAAGGAAGTTCCGCGTCTCTGGTTGGTAAATCCGGATTGGTGACCGGTTGGGGCGTCACGAATTCTGGAACACCGAGGAATCTTCAGAAAGTCTCGGTTCCGTTGATCTCGAGGGAGTCGTGCGTCGCTGCCTACAAGCACGATGGCGGCGTTCCTGTCGGAGAAATTTGCGCTGGTTTCACGAAGGGAGGCAAAGATTCCTGCCAGGGTGACTCCGGTGGTCCGTTGGTCGTTAACGGAAAACTCGTCGGTATCGTTTCCTGGGGACAAGGATGCGGCGAACCAAACTACCCGGGAGTCTACACAGACGTGTCTTACTACCGTCAATGGATCAAACAAAACAGCGGAGTCTAAACGATCGAACCGAAACGTGTTGAACGTGTCTTCCTAATTTACGACCGGAAATCTTTTATTTATTTTATTTATTCCATTTAGCAACTTTACTCGACGTAATAAAAGAGAATTAAGCAGAATGATGCAACCACGATTAAGTCCTAATCCTCGCCCTGCAATCTAACGATTAAGTTAAATATAAGACGAACTCTAGAGAGCAGTTACGTACGAGTCGAAAATGTAATCCTATGACGAATAAGCAACATTCTGTAACGTCCACTCTTTGCGACATGCTCCTGAATAACGAAAAGAATTTAAATTAGAATATACAAGTATATGATAATATTAAATATAAGCGAGTAAAGAGTATCGATTTCTTTAATTTTCACCTGCCCTCAACTCGGTATATTTACACACAATCAGTTTCATAAATATTCGTACCCTCTGTAATTGTAGAAATTTGTCTAAATTAAATGACAGGTTTTACGTTACCAAATAATTGTAATATATATATATTAGGCCCACCAGAAAGGCCTGTCCGTTCCAGCTACAAGTTCCAACAAGTATGCCAATATTCATTAAAAATGGCATATATAAATTGCAATCACGCTGGCAAGAAGTCACAAATAATGATGGAAATTATATCACTCGATAAAGATTATTCACGGAATGACAAATTTATTATTTTGTTTTATTCTAAAGACGAACAGAACTTTCCTAAGTAACTCCAAAATAGGAATTTATTTTATTCTGCAAATATTATAACATGAACTTTACTTTCGATACTTTTTTATATTCTTGCATATCGTTTGCATTTTGTAGTTTCTTGCACATTCAAATTTCCTATAAATACGTAAATGCATAAAATGCAGTCTAGTAACGAGAAATTTGTTTGGAAACATCAAACCTATCATTTAATACTTATGAGGCTATAGATCCAATCTAGAATCCATTGGACTACCTATAGCCGACGGGTTTGCGTGGTAAAACCTGCCGATCCGAATTACAATGGTCAGTTAATCTAAGTCAGATTATCTACGATAATCTTAATCCCCATCAGAAGACAACAATCCTCCTCGTAAATCTATACTAACAAGTTTATTTACCGCGACTGCGACGCGCCTGCACGATAGGGCTAATAATATATGCAATGATTTCGCAGATTATACGCGAACAAAACAAGTCGGTGTTAATTCGTGAATCATTGTTCTCTGTTTTCTATATCTGAATATGGAAAGATATAACATAAATTGCGTTATGATTGGGATTAATACATCGCTATCGACCTATTTCACACCAAGAAATCTATCAAAGTTGCATGGCTTTTCTTTGTAAATAAATGATAAATCTACCTCAGGAACGCAGAGAGTTAACCGTTTGACTGCTAAGCAATTATTGCAAGAACGCACGAAAACTGCGGGACATATTTTCACTTGATGTCAAAGACACACTGAAACTCGCAGCGCAAAAGCGTTGCGTCGCGGTTTTCGAGACAAATCAACGCAGCTCTTTTGCGCCGCGTACCAGTCAAACGGTTAATTTCTACGCCTACTATATTGATATTGTAAACACGAATGCAGATCTGGTTTCATCCGGAAGCAACAATTACTCGAGTTATCGATTCTATAAGCCCGGGAGAAGGATATCGACGTAATTGTTGACCCGTTCGCGAATTCCGCGTCTCGTCTAGACCAGCAGAACAAACAATAACGAGACGTCCAAAATCGAGCCGCTCTTTGATTGATATTTTACTAATCCCTTTCGAAAGAACTCTTAATCTTGGATTTCTTTGAAGTCTGAGCCTTATCGATGCACCGTGATCGTGTACCACGATTATTCCGCGAGTCCTATTTTCGTATAAATACACCAGAAGCATCGACGAAACGACAGAACAACCCACGAAGCCGAAGCAAGATGATCCAACAACTGTGCTTTTTATCACTGGTGGCGGTCGCCATAGGTAACAATTCCATCTTAATGATTATTTTCTGAGCAATTTCAACTCTATCGATTGCCAGAACCAATCCACTTTCTTACACTTTCGACACGAACAGTGATTGTAGTATGTATTCGTACCCCCCATCAATTTCTCAAAAACTTTTGTGCGAAATTGTAGTTTCTTAACACGTCTTTTTTTATAATCAATGATATTTTACATATTCTCGGAAATCTCTAGAATAGATATAGTCTAAACAGCAAGTACTAGTTTGTATAATTTGCGTAGTTCACCAAAAAAAATATGAAAAATCGGCAGAAATACAGAGGCAATAAGTATTCGTACTGTTCTTAGTGACGAACTGTTAACAGTTGAGTTTGTTACATAAACACGTCAGTTTATTGCTTCGTACGAATTAGAAAACATCAAATTTCCAGTAAAAAAGTCTTGAAAAAATGCTCTAATAGAGAAATGGAAGAAGATCCCATCCCGAATAACATCGACATTTATGATAGTTAATTTAATCCCCAGAAGAGTTGGAGGAATTATAAAATCAAAAGGAAGAAATCCCACAAAGTATTAATTATTTATAAATTAATTTCATTTTTTTTACGAACTTTTAACAATTTAACAATTGAACGAATACTTATTGTTTTTTCTTGTTAATTTCTCAACTTATATAAATAAATAATTCTTTTTTGTACTGCCTGTATTCTAAACATTTCCAAGAATATGTAGAATATTATTGTTTATAAAAAGTAAGTTAATCAATTACAATTTTACACAGTTTTTCTTTTTGGAAATTGATCGGTGTACGAATACTTGTATGTATATCTTTTTTTTTTTTTTTCTACGAATCGTTCCGCTAATAGTTTCTATCTGCAATTCTAACCGTTCGCGGTCGATTCAGCGGTGCCGTGCGTTGCAACGAGCCGCCGTTTTTAGGCGTCGCTTTCAACCTACGATCGCTACTTCGGGTGGTAGCTTTTCGCGAACGTTTATTACAATTGCCGCTCGTCCCTCTAATTACCGGATTCAAATATTCCCGCTAGAGTCTAGCGGCTAGACCCTCAAGGGTAGAGAAACGTTGGACCGAGTTCAAACTCCGTTCTGTCTGGGAGCTACCGACTGTAAAAAGCTGGCAACGTTGTCACAGAACTACGTAATACGTTAAAACGTGTCGAATTTTCGAACTATCGAAAGTCGAAACGGGCAAACATTCCGAGCCTGAACAAAAACGTTAACGTAACTTTCTCGTTGATTATCCAGTAAACGTTGTCACAACCCTGATGAAAATAATCGTATCTCAAAGATCCTCGTATAAGAAATCGAACGATTTTCTAGTAAACATTCTTTTTTTCCTTGCATATTTAATTATTTAAACGCCGCATCAAGCGACGTTATTAGCGACTGTCTTTTATGTGGATATCTTTATTGTTAGACGTTGATCCAAATACGTGCATCTTTAACCTCTTCATGAACGGTTTTTCTTCGCACTTTCTATACATCCAGCCAGAACCGTAACATTTGTACTCTCCATGTTTGGTGAACTTTTGTTCTTTTCATTATTGACGTCAAGTAGCTAGATTATTTTGTACAAGTTTGCCTCTGTGCTCCATGCTTCCTTTGAACTAGCGTTATACTTTGTGTTATACGCGGAGTGCTTCCATATTTTTACAGGTTAACATTACGCGTTCTATTATTAGAATTTCGTAGTTAGGAACAAGTGGTATTCTCGAATAGGTGTTTGTATCTCGATCTGACTCTCAACCTTTCTATTCCTTAGCGAACCCCCTGAAGCACCCCCTTCTGAACCCGCTGACGCCCAGCGGCCAGATAATAGGCGGCCAGGCGATCAGTATCGAGAAGGTCCCGCACCAGGTCTCGCTCCAGAGCTCCGGCTTCGGCTTCTGCGGAGGTAGCATCATCTCCGACAAATGGGTCGTCACCGCTGCCCACTGCATGGTCTACCCAGCCGATTGGATCACGGTGCGCGCTGGCACGGCCACGAAATCCGCCGGCGGAAGCGTACACAAAGTCGCGGAGGTAATCGTCCACGAGCGGTACACGACCAACTGGCACGGCGTGCCAGAGAACGACGTGGCCGTCCTCAAAGTCAGCACGCCGTTCAAGCTGGACAAGACCCGTCAGCCCATTAAGATCTTCAAGCAAAACGAGGAGTCGATCGTCGGTATCAGCGCATCCGTGACTGGATGGGGAGCGACCAGAGAGGGCGGCAGCACCACGGACATCCTCCAGGCCGTCGACGTTCCCATCGTCTCCAAGAAGGCTTGCAACGACGCATACAAATCGTACGGAGGCGTTCCTCAAGGACAAATCTGCGCCGCTGTTCCCGAGGGAGGAAAGGACGCCTGCCAAGGAGACTCGGGTGGCCCTCTGACCATCGGCGGTCGTCTCGCCGGTCTCGTGTCCTGGGGCTACGGCTGCGCCAGGAAGAATTACCCCGGAGTTCACACCGAGGTCGCTGCTTTCAGCAACTGGATAGTCTCCAAGACAGGAGTCAAGGTATAAACCGGATAACGGATGACCGGCGCAATGGATTCTTTTACGACGACTCACTTTGTATTTTTAATCACTTTGTAAATTTAATAAGCGGCCAGCGGTGACTGGACCGGGTTCAATAAAAGCAGCATCCAATGTATTACTTGAATTTATTCGAAACCCTCTACCATAGCGATCCTTCACATCTTAACATTTTTATAGGGCAGAACTTTCTGGGCGTTTCTTTTTTCACTTTCTTTTCGTCGTAATCAATTTGCTTTATCTCGGGCTCGCGCCATTTCAATGTAAAATATTCAATATAGTCTTTTATTTATGTTATTGCAAAAAAATGCAGTTTTGATGAAAAATAGGGTATATCATTTTTGTAACTATAACGGATACAATTTTACAACTTTTCTGCGATTTGTAATTTCATATTTTCTGTATATTTTTAAACAAATCCCAAAACTATATTTCTTCATACGTATATATATATCGTTATCTAACCAGTAAATCATCACAAAATATTTACATATCTTTATTTTATATTTTTCGAGTTGCGAAAAGAATCACAATCATATCAAGTTGTCCCGAAAGTTTCTTTCGTTTTATTAATAATTAATACATACACAATATTTTATGTTTAATGTTAAATTACTGAATTGTGTACGATTCATTTCGCTTCATTACCGTTACAGCATCAATGCCTAAGAAATTAGATTGTCTATTTATATAAACACTGCCACAGAAAATAATTGAATGCAACTCGCGAAAGAAACTTTTGGGATAACCTAATATATGGGGTCGTGAATGAAAAAAGTTTAAGAAGTCCTGACTTGTACCATGAACTTAAAAGTACAAAATTTCCGCCCCTTCCTTGACTAGAGCTCTGGTACCAGTGCTCTATAAAGGGTTACAGGTGAAACTAAAGGTTCAAAGAAAGAGCGAATGTCTCCTTTACACCATCTTCGAAAACTACCATCGGATTGTCCTTTGAGAGCTACCATTGAAACCGCGAGGTTCCCAAAGAAAGGCGACTGCACTTTGCAGAGTTACATGCACCTAACCGTGACATAGAAATTTAACGTTTCTTTTCATATCTCGAAACGTCCTCGCGATACGGCTCGCTCCAGTTCCATAAATCACCCTGTATATCACGCGCACCGCACGGTTAACTTAAAAGGCTGCTTCGCCGCCCGTTTCGCAAGTATCGCGTTAGCGTTCCGAAACGGACGAGTCCACGGATCCGTTTAAGATCAAAATTCATTCCTCTCGCGGTCGATTCAATCTCGCCTAACGCGTTAACCCGATTCTCCACGCGGTCCGAGTCGAGAGCTACAGCGAAGCGCCGACATTCGTTAAAAAAATTACACGGAAACGCGTCGCTTCACGGGAGAATTCGGAGAAAAATATCCTTCGACGGAACACGGAAACGTTGGCCGAGTTCAGCGACAATGTCTCGGGAAAGCTCTACAGCGACAATGTCTCGGGAAAGCTCTACAACGTCAATGGGGAGACGGGAGCTTGCGCGAGAGGACTCGAAAAGCACCCCGAGGCCACGCAATTAGCTGTTGATTTACATTTCCCCGTCAAAGAGCCCTGCCAAAATAACGTCCGCCATCTGCCAAATAACAAAACGGTGCAGAATCGCGATTTATTACTTTTTACCTTCAAAGTTTCGACCCGAGGATTTTCGAAACGCATTGTTGCGCGACAAGAGAACTCGAAATGGTATCATTGTTATGGTAACTCTCGGTGGCTTTGACTCTATGAAGACTGACGTTGAAACTTGGATACAGGGTGGTTAAAAATAAGATACGCGAGGTTGATATCGAGTTTTATGATTGATACTGAGTGTAAGATACTTCTGAGTGTAAGATACTTCTGAGTGTATGATACCTCGATAGGTAAGCAGAACTGCATTACGAGAATATATGCGACGGCTAACAACCCTAATACGTCTGTTAATCGTTTTCATGAGTCAACTTCGGCATTCAAAAATTCAGTTGTAGCCATTTTGCGTGTGCGTAATCTACCCGAACATGGTACGTAATGATATGCTGTGCTTGTCTCCGTTTTTCTGTTTGTTTTGTTGTTATTGTATTTGATATCAAGGGTATATTGCCCGCAAATAAAGTATTATTGTATTGCACCTAGCTTCTTCGCGAGTAGAATGGCACACTGATATCGACACACAGAATGATACATTCGGAAGAAGCTAGCTGCGATGCGATGGCCCTCTTCTGTTAGGATTCAATTGTGGATTGTATGCAATTGGATGCATTTATGGCCAATAAAAGTATATAAAATATCAACGATAATATACACGTTACACCGTTTAGAAGAGAGGACAAACTTTTATCGAAGCATAAATTCTTTTTCTGTGTCTGTGAAAATATGAATTCGATTAAACATCCGCAGTCTAATTTCTTCGGACTCTTTTTAACACGTTGACTGCCAGACAAATATTCTTGAAAATTTCTGCTACGATTAAATGTTGTTCAGATTATTGGAGACTATATAATGAAACATCCGTCGTGGTATTTAGTTTTGTAACTTCGTCAAAATACACGAATTTCGTTTAAATTCATTTCCTGCGAAGCTTAACTTTCAGAATTAATGTTTTTAGTTCTTCAGTGAGAAGCACTGTCAGCCGCGTATGGGTGACGTGGCGATCAACGTGTTAAATCTACCGAGAATCGTATTCTACGTTTATAACGAAAAGCCTGAATCCGACCAAGGAACCCAAGAAGAACCCAAAGCGACGCCGAGCGGTTTCGAAAAGCCAGGACAATCGTTCGGGAGAAAACGAGCTCCAGTTTTATGTAGGTTAAAGACGCTGCGCGAGCTTTACGGCGATGCTTTTGCCCCGACCGAAGGGATACTTGCCAAAGATGATTTTCCCACATCGCATTATTCATTCTACGTATAGCGACACCGCGATGAATACGCCGTTAAGTAAATCGCTGATCTCTATTGCACGGTGAGCGCAGCGTCGGGTTTGTTTTAAATTGAAATGCTAAACACGCCCAGCTCCTGAAGGATAGCGTTATCCGTGTGAATTTCTGCGTTGGGAACGGTGTAAGATCGAGATAACGCGGAATCAAAGTGCGGACCGAGTTTTACTGACGAGGGTGTTTATAAAGGAGGTCGTATAATTTCGCTGTGACACGTAATGTTCTCTTGCATTTCTTTCTGCTTTACTTAATTGCGTTACTTTGCATTTGTATTTGCTCTGATGCCTCGTTTCTGTTATAAAATCAATTTAATGGCTTGTTAGTGACGCAATCTGCGAGGACGGTTGGTCACTCGCCTCGAAGTCAATCCAACGAATAACTCTTTGCTAAGCGTAGCCGCCGGTTTGGAAAAATTCAGAACGAAATATGAGAGAGCGCGTCGTCACATGCAACTTCCACGTAATGACAACATTCTCTTAGGCCGATCGCACACGGCGCAACCGAACCAGTTTCAAACCACTTTGAAACTTGTAGTTGCATGTGACCGTGGATCTAGGTAAAACAAAGATACGCAAACGGTTTGCAACGCTAATTTCAAATCGATTCGTGCGCACGGCCTTACACTTCATAATTCTCTCGTTAGAGAATCGAGAATCTCTCATTCTTCTCTAATACGAAAACTATGATTTGTTAGGGACTCACTGGGCCTTTATCACAGCTAGGGTACCTCGGAATCGCTAAACCCGTGCTGCGGCTCCGATCGAACAAAGCCACAGCCCCTGAGGGCGCATCAAAGCGCAAACTATAAAGAAAAGTAACGTATATTGTTTGGGTCAATGGAATAACGTTCCCTTTCATCGCGATTGGCGTTCGATTGGCTTTTGTCGAAGAGGTGGGAAAGGTCGTCGGGCGCGTTTAGGTGTAAGCACCATACTTTTTTGTATCAATTGTCAAAGGAGAGACCGAGAGCGGTGCCAGGAGCGTCGAGGTCCATCGAATTCGCGACTCGCTGATCGCACCAGCCGATGTGTCTCAATGCGGCCAAGTGCATCGCTCGATGTCGCACGGGACCGTTCTTTGCATGCATCGGCGCATATTGGACCTCGGCCAACAAGGACGGAACTACTCGAATGCTATTCCGAAGGTATGTAGCCGCTCCCCATCGGAAATCGGGAAAAGGCTGGATAAGGGGGTCGAATCCTAGCCCTAAACCAAATTCGACTCGGGATGGATCGTTCGAGGGCTTATGAAAAATCGAATACGAGGTTGGTTCCAACGTCTGCGTCGCAGCTAATTAAACCGGGATTAAAACAAAAGTTGTCGACACCGTAACGCCCCTATCATCTTATTTATTTATTTTTGTTGGATTTTCTCTTCGCTAAAAGAGAAAGTTTTCGTTAAAAAAACCATCTCTGCGCGTTCGGGTTTCTTTTCCTAGACACAAGTCAAGAGGGTGCCAGCTGAGTCCCATCTTGGCTTGTTTAGAGAAAGTATGGGACCGATAGGGTCTATAGTTCGTTAACGAAATTCTTCGTTACTGACCTCACTTTCTTTCATTCGAGCTGCTTCTAGCGAACAGAACAGACGTGCTCTTCCGTGTGTTTCGAATAAAGTTTTCAAAGTCAAGTTAAATAAAAGTCTAGCTCATGTATTCCATCGTCTATATTCCAATCATTTTATTTGCGGAAACCGAAGCTCTCTCGCAGGGACAGGGAGAAAACAAGAGTAACGTAGCACAGAAAGATTTTCCAAAAGAAGCCAAAGAAGCGTTTGGAGAAGAAAGTATCGTCAACCAAAATTATTTTAAATAATTGTTCGTTGTCCGTCAGTGGTTATCGCGTATTCCAGGGATCGATCGAGCAAAGTTCGATGAACGAGAGAAAGGAGACGACACACAAACAACCACGCGTACCAGCAAGGACCCAGTCGATAAATTATTTTTAGAATGTCCGGTTGGCCAGCGTGGAACTAACGATCGAACCTAGCAAACGAGGACGATCCGATCGGGGTCAATCGCGATTGCCCTGCGAGGAAGCGATCCATTTACCTTGAACGTCGGGTCCTTCGGCCCCTTGGTCGCGAAGGACGCGAACCGCCGACCAAAGGACTCTCACCATCGCCTCGTACCACCCCTTTCGATATCGACGAGCGCTTCTCCACTTTCGCGGTTCAATATATACACTACGCGAGTTGCATTCATTTCAATGAGCTGTGTTCGAATGAAATGTTCTCGATTCCTGTTAAAAAATTCCGATCACTCGTAAAGCCCTTTTCAGGAATATATTGCGTTTGGATTCGTTTGAATTGGTGATCAATCATTTCGAACGTCTGAGGCTACATTTTTCTGCTATCTACATTTATTATAATACACAGGGTGTCCCAAAAATGTTGGAGGTCCTTGAAAAGGGTGGTTCAGGGGGTGATTTGAAACAACTTTCTCCTTAGCGAAATTGTTGTCCGAGGCTTCGTTGAGGAGATATTAACGGAAAACACTGACCAATCGGAGCGCGCGGATACCGTTGGAGCGCCCGCAGTAGGCGTGGCTACGCGCTAGGTAGCCGCTCTCGCACGCGAACAAGTGACTCGACGTGCATCGAAGGATATTGACGCGGCCGCTCAGCGCGTAGCCTTCGCTACCGCGGCCGCTCCAACGGTATCCGCGCGCTCTGATTGGTCAGTGTTTTTCGTTAATATCTCCTCAACGAGGCCTCGGACAACAATTTCGCTAAGGAAAAAATTGTTTCAAATCACCCCCTGAATCACCCTTTTCAAGGACCTCCAATATTTTTGGGACACCCTGTATAGGTGTAGGAATTGATTCTATTCCATTCTAACTGAAGACTGGATAAGTGCAAGAAAATCGGGACCCAAACATTCCAGTTATCCAGTCAAGGTTTCGATTCTGTGTTTACATTTGGCTCGAGTCCAGCGTCGAACGTAGAAGGGGACAGAGAGTGAAAGAGAAAGAGGTCCGAGGAAAAAAAGCAGTCGACAGAAGCTTATCGGTGTGATAATAGTAATGGAACACAGCACATATCTCGATTAGGATCATATTATACTGCTCAAGGGGTGGAGATAGTCATCTTGCATTTATCCAGTCAATTTTATCTTGCACTTATTCAGTCAATTTTATCTTGCACTTATCCAGTCAATTCTATCTTCCACTTATCCAGTCTTTACTCTATACAGCTTTTCATCTCTCCTCAGTTACACACTCTTACATATACAGTGGGTGTAGAATGTATTCGTACACCGATCAATTTCCCAAAAAATTTTCTGTGAAATTGTAGTTTCTTAACTTCTTTTTTTGTAATCAATGATATTTTACATATTCTTGGAAATCTCTAAGATAGATATAGATAGATTGATTATGTAGCTTCCAATAGTCTAGAAACAAAACTTAATCACAATAGAAATTTTCAAGAGTATCAATCCGGCAGTAAATGTGTTAATGAAATAGAAGAAACTTTTGGGACAACCTAATACATATTTTCCTTTCAAAATGTGTTTACTATTTTAAATGTACCAAGAAATTTGCCACCCTCTGCCGGCGACACCCTAACACCCTACATTCCGTTCTACAAATTTCAGTGCCCCTATCCATCGAATCGATACAATAATTTATAGGCGCGCACTGTCTTCTAATCGATATTTATAGAAGCCTCGATATTTATAGGCCCGACTGACCTGATATTTATAAAGCCGATAGAAGAGCTTGACATTTAAAAAAGAAAAAAGCATTTTCTCGGTGCGAAAGCTCGTACATCCTCGCGACTCTAGCAGGCACGTGAAACTCGTTTTGGCCCGCGAGCCAATTTCCACTTCACCGCCACGTCACGGATGTACAATTACCAGAATCGAAAATATTTTACGCTCCGTCACCGCGCACCTAATGAATACTTTTATGATGCAACGCGAGATAATTAGCGCGCTGTATTAGCAGAACGTCCTCTAGACCAAGGGAATAATAGTGTTTACCATAAGCAGAACCCGATGAATCGGGCCACGTGTTTCACATACCTGGTTTACGGTTATCCTGAAAAGCGCGGTATCTCGTAAATTAATTTCACTCCGACCGCGGCTGGAAATTCTCAATTTAATCGTACGTGTCTCCTGCCCGCTCGACGGAAAAGGGACCGGGCACGAAGGCAATGACCCAGCCAGCTATTTCCAGCCAAGCAAAGATAATTCGGTACTAGATACAGCTGTGATAGTGCAATTTTCATTGCACTCGTATTTTTACTTTACAGTGCGTGAGAAAGAAGAATGAATGTCGGAGAAGGAATCGTAGGTTTGCGTCGAGTCCTACGAAAAGCTCTTTGGAGTTGGCTACCACCTAATTGCTCGAAATTCAAAGTATTAAGGGGCCCGAAAAGTAATGTCATTTCTTCAACTTTAAATTCAAACATATACATTCTTAATAAGTTTCTATTTTCAAGCAATAATCACCCTCAGCCCTTTGACATCCAGTGTGAAAATTTTCAATGGCAAGATCGATCAAAATCAATGAGCATTTTTAACAAATTGTTCGCACGCATGTAGACATATATGTACGTATGTAAACAAATTTTTCGTTAACGTTTTCTAAAAAAACTAATAGCGAGATCAAAACGATCGATGATGCAATCGATGTGTATCAATCTAACTTAGAGCTGATTAGATTTTGTTCTAATTCGGTCCAGTAGTTTTTTTTAGTTTTTTTTTTTAAGAAAACTTAACTCAATAACGCAATCTATATGGGAGAATATAAATTTATGAGTGAATAACTAAACGAAAATAAATAATATATATATATACATATATTATTATTATTATTATTATATTTATGCGTATATAATACATGTATATATATATACAGGGTGTTTCATTTTAATCCACCACCACGGATAACTTAAGAAATGTGCATCGGATCAAAAAACATCTCGTTTTGCATAAAGATCCGCAGTCTAATAATCATCCACTCTCCAACTACTTACGACAAGAGTTTACTAAAAATTCCAAATTAGTCGATATAAGAATAAAGCATAATAAGAAGTGAAAAGTAAAAATAAAATATAAAATAAAGGTATCCGTTACATCTCTGTTTCTACAACCGTTTCCCGTGAAGAAGCCCGGAAATCGTGGATGCAGCGGTCGTATTTTGTATTTAGGTGCAATTCCCACCAGAAAAGAACGAAACAATCGAATGCACGGGTCGCTGGTCGACGTCCCTTGGCGATCGACCGTGACACGTTCGGTGGAAAGAAAATCTCGTAAACCAGTGTAGCGGTGGCGCTTGCGAAACCGTACGCTTTTCTCTCTCTTTCTCTGAAAAGCGAGCAATTTTTTGCGGTCTCTGGAAGCTCCTCTCCGGTCTACCTTTTTTTATTTCAGAGAAATTAGAAAAACAGCAGCAGGTAGGAGCACACGGTGGTCAGTAGGAAAGCGCGTGAACTTTTGACCTCGGTAACGGCACGCATGCCAACACCCGATCGCGCTACTTTTCGCGAAATATTCCCGTTAACTTTGTCGCGGTCCTCCAACGAGCTGGCCTGCACTATACTTTACTATACTTTATTGCGTTTAATGTCGAGCACGCGACTCATCGACTATACGCGATTAGAGCAAATTAATTAGGAAAGAATCGCGATGAAACGTTCCATTGCGAGTTATCATTCGTTGATCTTACGATTCCTTGATAGGTTCGAACAAAGTAGCTAAAGACGGAGGAGGTGATCGGTTTCTACGCGATGTTTCCTAGCTCGCGCTATCGATCTATCAGGTTCTCTAAAAAGTTTCTTTTTATGTCTCATGTTGCATTACCAAATTGGTTACGATCAATTTTGCTCCATTACTGTTACGACGTCAACTTCTAAGAGATAAGAGACGAATTACTATTTTTATTAACCCTGCTACACAAAGTAACAGAGTGCAGGCTGCGAAAGAAACTTTTGGGGCAACCTAGTGCAAGCGTATATACTCGATTTTGTTTATTTAAAAGGGTTAGAGAATCGAGTACTTCCCCAGGCATCTAGGCGCAACCGATTTGGATAAACGCGTTCGCACAAATAGGCAACGCATTGTTGCCAACCCGAATATGAAGTGGAACCACGCACACCCGATGGGATTAGAGGATGCGTAGTGAAGCTATCGAGCGTTTCTCGACTAGCGTCGACCGATGGATTAATTAACTTTCCGGCTCCAGAGAGTGGATCGTTTTCGCGTATTATCGGCAATGCAGGGGCAATCTGTCTATGGCGTCACAACACGCGTAACACACGGATGAAATCGGTCTAGCGGTGCATATGCATAAATGAATATGCATGCTAGCGGGAACATCAACGATTCTCGCTCGCCGGGTTCATCTTTGAAAATTTAATTAACCGCGTATACGTGCTTAACATCGGAGAAACCGAGATGGCTCTCGAGTTGGTCCCGAAGATCACGTACCGAACGTACGTATGGTTTATAAAACTGGAAATAACGCGTTCTCGTTGAGGTTCGTCAGACTCCTACTTAACCCTTTCGTTCCAATGTTTTCTGATTGAATTTTGTCGCAAGGTATTCTCTGTCTATATTTTTCATTGTTAAGCTATCGCGTACAGTCGTCCGTGGATTGCGTTTATACTCGTGAATAATACCGAAAATTGGAGAGGTACCATTTAGACGGATGGTACGTCTTAGACGACTCTATTGTAGCAACTGTTATTGGCTATAATTGACGACAATTGTCGATAGTGATTTCCTCTACGTTTGAGCAATTGATACACAGGACGAGGACGACGTTATCGTCGCGATGACGCCACTCAAAATGAGACAGATCTTCCAAGGCGTCCGTTCCCGAAACCTCCAACCATCAATGTTTGCGATATCGTTGGAAAATCGCCAGCAATTCGCTCGTCATCCACGAGTCATCGTAGATAATTATCGACAAATTTCTTGTATAGATACAAATTTCGCACGACGAATAAAATTCTAGTATTTTCTTTTGCACACAAACATACTATTATTTAGACTATCGGAGTCTAGGTAATGAAACATTTATCGTGGTATTTAGTTTTGTAATTACATCAAAATTCAAGAACTTCATGTAGATTCATCTCCTGTGTCTAACTTTTAGAATTAATCTTTCTAGTTCTTGAGTGAAAGTCACTGTCACGCATATATGGGTGACATGGCGATCAACGTGTTGAACCAAAATAATTCACCGTGTAAATGTTCGATCGCGTCGCGACCAAGTCAATATGCCGCGTTTATTCTCTTCCATTCTTTCGATAAAATTTGACCCGTTCCTGACCGTGGTATAACATTCGACGAATCGATATCGCGTTTCCCAACCGCATTGTTTACGATTCGACGCCGAAAAGCATAACGATCGAATGCGTTTCGTAGGAACAGGATCGCCGAACGCGGTGAATTTATATCCTCGAGGTGGATGGGCTCGATTCGAGCCACGATAAGGGGTAATTGCAATCTTTGCCAGACGAATCACCTATGGCCGTTTAGTTTCGCAGTCGCGTTTGCTATACCACGACCGTCCCGGGACCAGTTTACGATAGTCAACCGTTCGTTGAAGGGTTCCAGGTTGCATTGAAAATGTCGCTAGACGAAATAGTCTCTACCGTGGTTGAAATAAAGACACCTCCTTCTTATCAAAGATTATGTTGGAATGCAACGATTGCCACTTTCGGGCCTTGAGGTGAAGGGTCTGCTTTTCCTTAAAGCAGAAAGAGGGGTGGGATCCTAGCAGGGACAGAAAGCAACGATCCTTAGTCCGTCGAAATAAGTCAAGTGGTACGGGTCGTCGTGAATTTCGGACATCTTTCCTCCAACATTCTTATACAGGGTGTCCCAAAAATGTTGGAGGTCCTTGAAAAGGGTGGTTCAGGGGGTGATTTGAAACAACTTTTTCCTTAGCGAAATTGTTGTCCGAGGCTTCGTTGAGGAGATATTAACGAAAAACACTGACCAATCAGAGCGCGCGGATACCGTTGGAGCGGCCGCGGTAGCGATGGCTACGCGCTAGGTAGCCGCTCTCGCACGCGAACAAGTGACTCGACGTGCGTCGAAGGATATTGACGCGACCGCTCAGCGCGTAGCCTTCGCTACCGTGGCCGCTCCAACGGTATCCGCGCGCTCTGATTGGTCAGTGTTTTTCGTTAATATCTCCTCAACGAAGCCTCGGACAACAATTTCGCTAAGGAAAAAGTTGTTTCAAATCACCCCCTGAACCACCCCTTTCAAGGACCTTCAACATTTTTGGGACACCCTGTATATGTTGTAATCCTTTAGAAAATAAAGTTTATAAAAATACAATTCTAACAGATTACACCATGATTCATTGAATACCTTCGAAACGAATTCTCCATTGGAAAAATTGGTTGGAAAATACAGGACAAATAAAAGAGAAACCATCGGTACATTTCCCAATTTTATGCTGATTCAAGCTCCCTTTCTTGATAGGAAATTTCGCATGCGCATAAAGAATGCGTGGAATATGCTCCGGAGTAAAAGACGTCAAAACGAATTCGTTCTCATTACTATTTCGCTATTTTCACGACGAAAATACTAGATTACAGTGGTACAATTATAGATTAGATTGTAGCAATTATTGTTAAAGGTCTATTTACACATATCCGTAACGTGTCAGTTCCGTATTCGTACCGTATCAATAACGTCAGCGGTGTCGGACGGGTGTGAACATGCCCATTCGAAAACAACAGAAGAATA
>NC_071979.1:23307885-23344821 GCF_026283585.1 Hylaeus volcanicus
CGTCAACGGGAATAGTGTGAATAGTTCCATTAAAGGTCTATTTACACTATTTTAATGTTTTGTCGTGCCGTTGCCGGAACGTGACGGTCCATGTCGTATAGTCTGAATCGACCTTTACGGATATGTGTAAATAGACCTTAATACGTATCAATTAGTAGTTGCTTGTTTTAATGTGCTACGAAAACGTTGACACCGCTTAAGATTGAACTATAAACAATAGTTACCGAAAAGCCTGTGCTACGCTCGCCTCGAATGTTATTTTTGGCACCGATGCGCTCGAGTCTCTTAGCTGACAATTAGATTACCAATTTCAATGAAGAAAGACTTCCCGGGGCCAGCAGACACTAAATCGACCTTTTATACTTGCGAGTATCGCAAATAAACGGTATCCATACATCGTGAATTTTCAAATATTTAAAGATGGACAAAATTCTTAACTAGATAAAAAATTCCGAATAAGAAACTAAATATTCGCTGCTCAATTAGATCACCAATTTCAATGAAGAAAGGCTTCACGGGTCGGCAGACACTCAATGGACATTTTATACTTGCGAGTATTGCGAATAAACGGTACCGATGCATCGTGAATTTTCAAATATTTGACAAAATTCTTAACTAGATAAAAAATTCCGAATAAGAAATTGAATATTCGCTGCTCAATGAAATACTTCGCACTGAACAAATTCGTATTCAATATCGTCCATCTCCGTTCGATCAGCGTTTCGATAAATATCGATTCAACATGGCCGCTCGAGAGGGAGATGGCGACAACGGCAGGATCGAAAGATTTCATCTTCCAAAAATCGATTTGTCAGGTTCCACGCCAATGACATTAACAAAGAAAAAGCAGATGGGGAAGGAGAGAAGAACTATTCTCGTTTCGACTGCTTCTCGTAGTCACATTCGCGTTCGATCGGTTCGCTTTATTCTTCTTCCACGAATCCACTTTCCTCGCGAATACACCTCGCGCGAAGCGACCACGATATCAATATAAAAGGACACAATTGAAAGTAACGCTTGCCCTCTGCTACTCTAACACAAACGTTCGAATATCCCGTGTTTACGTTGACGCCTAAACCAAGGACGAACGCGTTCCAAGTCGTAAAACCGAGTGCCCTATATTCCAGTATCGTAGGAAGAAAAAGGCGCGATTCGAGGAGTATGGTGGTCGCAAGGACGTCGACTAATCTCTCGTAATATCCCAACTTTACGAACATGGTCGATTACCGATGAACACGGAGTTACGTTTGTTTCCTCTTTAGATACGGATTCGTCGAGAATTCGTTATGTCACTCGCGTATACGTCTGGCAAAGGATCAAAAAGACTCACCGAAACGATGCTCTTCGGTAGCGCGTCCGTGATCGCTGGTCACCGAGTCGTTGGCAGCTCCTCCAATTTGCCCGAGGTCTCGTACCGCGAACAAACGAATAAAACGCACTGTTTAACACGTAACCCGTGAGGATGTAACACACGACGAAGCGAACGTACAACACGGACGTATATGCGGCACGTAATCGCGGGTAGAGGCACGGATAGAGAGACGCGTACCCGTGCCCGTGCACGCCGAGTTTCAGACTGAGGGATGTTTCGGCGCGGCGCTACACCACCGCCACCCCTCGACCAATCGGCTCACTAGACCCTCGAACCACCGACCCACCGGTTTCGCTGCTTCTGCTATTGTTTCGCGAAGCGATTGGCTCGGTTTACGTTTTTTCAAGCTCGCTTTCAGTCCTATTATTATTCGAGCCTGGTTCCTTCGACCTCGACGGTCATTATACACCGTGTACACTTGTACAAAGATTAATCCGAACTGATTCGTACTAAGGACGACACGTTCGCCATAGTCGATCCGAGAGTATCGAAACTGCGACGAAACGGCGGGAAATGAAATAATTTAAGTAATGTAAGAGACGAAGTAACGGATATTGAATGTAATTAATCTTAGTCGGCCCCTCTGCGAGGTGTTGTATTTAATTCTGAAATTAAGCACATTTGGTTTTAGTGTTGGTTACTATGATAAACGTTCGCATAGTAGGATAATCACATAGTAACAACAAGACAATACCTTCCTTATGTGCACGTCCTCGAGCTACGTGGATTCGTAGATACGCGGTCGTGTCCCCACCTATGTCCTTGCAAATACTTTTAAATGCGACTAAACAAAATTTACTCGATATCCGCATGTACTAATACATATTTCGTTGCTCTTAACCCAGGTCTCTGTCTTCTTCCCCGAAATCCAATGTGTTCCTACAATTTCACCATTTCGAATGTATTAATCCCTAGTAAATAAAGGACTTATAAATAATGAATTCTTTACGCCTGTGAAAGTGGTACCAAATCATTCCATAAAGATAATTACCACGCCTCCACTTTGCTTTGCTTACCTACAATTTTACGAAACGTCTAATCGCGCATAATCCCACCGATAACGCTGCCGAACGGTAATTGTACAGTATCTACAAAGTTCTCGCATGATTACGTTAGAACCGCTCCGTGTTTTCGATAAGTTGGAAGGATAAATTGCACAAACGTCGCATAAAGCTCATTTCCCGTTAGGAAAGCTTTCGCGAAGAAAATCCACCGACTATGGGCGCGCTATCCATCTGCGGGATCTTTCTTTTGCTCTTTATATGTGAGTACCGATACTTTCGATGGTACGCGTTCGACGAGATCTAGAAGGCAATCTTACCTACCGAATGTGCTTAGCGAGAACGAGCGGATTCGAAATATCTTCGGTGGACCGAATTGTCGATGGAGCACCGATCGACATATCCGAGGTTCCGTACATGGCAAGTATTAATATATTCAATTAATTCCATCGATGACAGTAATAATAGTACATCCTTAAGATTGTAAGCTCTGAAAAATCAGTATTCAAGTGTCAAGTCCAGACAAGTTAATATTTAATATTTCAAGAGAGCTTGCCTTATATCTTTATAACAATATATTGTAATAATTATTGAGAATAATAACAAAATGTTAAAGCGAAGGAAAACGAAAGTGTATCTTCAGAAATCTCCAATTAATGTCGAGCGTCATATATCATAAGGCGATAACGTAGCAATGTAACAATTATCCGTGATACAGCTATCGTACATGGTAAACGGTGATCATGCGTGCGGTGCTGCTATCGTTAACGAAGAATGGGGATTGACGGCTGCTCATTGCGTCGTTCCGTAAGTAACAATCAAGTACAAGTTAAAAGCAACGAGGAAACAAGAGAAAACGTGTTATTTCCTCGGTGTTATTCATAGTTGTCCAATTATAAATTTCAACCGAAGTTTCCCTGAAGCGTTTAAATATAATTCGAGCGTTACAGTTTCGTCGGCGAACCCGACGTTGTGATAAACATCCGCAGCGGGTCCAATCACTACGACTCGGATGGTTTCATCCACAATGTGACGTATCTTTCTTATCACGAAAAATACAACGACGGGGACAACGATTACGATATAGCGGTGTTCAAAGTGGACCCGTCGTTCGACTTTAACAACGTTACGCGACCGGTAAAGCTACCAGAGGACATGAACCATGTCGATACGAGCTGGGGTTTAGTTGCTGGTTGGGGCTACTTCCTCGTAAGATCGTTCGCCGGAAATCATCTCTCTAAAGGCGACGACTGACTTCCAACAGAACGCTGTGATGTAACTGCTCGGCACGAATTTTACGATTCTACGCCAACGTTACGTTACAAGGTCCTTTTTGGAATCACGAATGCTCGCTTCGAACTCTCGGCTGAATTCTCTCTCAATGCTTCCTACTCGGTTTAGTGAAAAGTAGACGATCAAAAAGGTTCGTCGAAAAACCGACAGACCAGTGGAGCACGCAAGAGCGCGAACCGAGTGCAAGAACGGCTCGGTTCGTCGCTCGCTAGTCCGCCAAACTAAGCGAATGCTCGCGTTACATTACGATGTTCTGTTGCAAGTCAGTCGCCGGCTTTACAATTAAGCACATCAAATACCAGCGCAAACTTTCAGGACTTCGATCCGGTGCTATCAGAGTCCCTGCAATACGTTATCGTGCCAAAAGTGAGCGAAGAAGAGTGCAGAGAAGATTACAAAGATAGGTTCATAGTTACGGATCATCAAGTTTGCTATGGGTTCCAAGAAGGAGGAAAAGACGCGTGCAAGGTAAAACAACTTTCTCTAGGATTTTAGTCGAGTGTAGTGTATAATACGTATTACTTGGTAACATAGGGCGACTCGGGTGGACCGCTAGTTAACAATTTCACCGTGATCGGTATAACTTCCTGGGGCGACGATTGCGGCGAACCAAACTCCCCCGGCGTCTACACGGACGTTATCAGTCTCGTGGAATGGGTTAAAAATAAAACATTCCGCGAACCATAGTTTGCGTTTATTTGATTAAAATAGCAATTGCTTCCAGGGATCTTGATCCAAGAATTTCGGTCGATTTCACTACGCATCGGTGAACATCAACTTGTACTCTTAAAACGTTGAAAAAATCGGTAGGATTAAAGTCGTCGTTATCTTTGAATTCTTAGCCTGTATTGCCAACGTATTAGATGTACCGAAAAGTAATGTCATTTCTTTCTATTTTTAATCGATTATGTAATTATCCTCGTTATCAACAACCTTTTGCCATTTAGCGTGCAAATATTCAATACTAAATGGTTAAAAATCAATGAGTCGATGAACGATAAAGAAGTATTGAGATTCATAGAAACGACATTACTTTTCGGTTCACCTAATATTACTTCAATTAGGTATGACCAGTTCGACGGTTTCCGTGTCCTTTTTAAATACAAATTTCGCTTTCTTGAAGTTCAAAAGATTTATTTTCCTCTGCGAGCTCCACGCTTCGTAGCCCAGTCTGTACAACTTGGGTAAACGATCGAAACCACCGGCATCCGCCAGCGAATCGTTATATTCCCACTGTTTATCCATTAACTTGTGCGCGTGTCTCTTATTCGGGACTTTCAACTTTGAGTCTTCCAACATGGCCGATCTCGGAGGTAAGACCGCCCTCTTCTCCAACAGGGCGAGAAAATATTGCACCTGAGAAATTGACGACACCTTTAAAGATCCTATGGTAGTTCATTTAAGGTCGATTCAGACTATACGACACGGACCGTCGCGTTCCGGCAACGACACGTACCGGCACCGACACGACAAAACATTCGAACACGCGTTTAAAGGTGTATTTACACATATCCGTAACGTGTCAGTTCCGTATCCGTTCAGTTCCGTAAAGTTCCATCAGTGTCAGTGATTTGAAATATTTTTCTGTTGTTTTTGAATGGGCATGTTCACACACGTCCGACACCGCTGACGTTATTGATACGGTACGGATACGGAACTGACACGTTACGGATATGTGTAAATAGACCTTTAATGGAACTATTCACACTATTCCCGTTGACGGAACGTTCAGGTCGGTGTCTGTTAAGTCTGAATAGTTCCATTAAAACGCGACAGAAATGGGTGACTCATTTCATTACACAAATGAACCTGTTTTCCTAAGATGATATGTCTCCCTAGTTCAGAAATGCTTGGTCTGGCATGAATTCAGTGGTGCAACGCTTCATTATGGCGTTTTATAATAATTTGATTTTTGGCCAAAATCATTACTACTGAAATTTTTAGTGTGTATTGTTGACATACCAAATTGAATAAAAAAGTTGCTCTCGGACTATTAATGTTTTGTCGTGTCGGTACGTGTCGTTGCCGGTCCGTGTCGTATAGTTTGAATCAACCTTTAATGGTAGAAATAATCGTAGCGATCGTTACTTGCACGTGAAACATCGGAAAGGGGACGACAACTGTAGGTACTCCAACGATACACATCGTAGGATGATCGATGTTAATTAAATGTTTGTACAAAGGAGTCACGTAATTGTTATCGACGCGTATGCCGCAGTTTTCGTTCAAAAAAGGGAAGTCGTATCGATATCCGGTACAAAACATGAATACATCCGCGGTAACAGAACTTTGATCCTTTAAAACGATTCGTCCTTCGTCTATCCTTTCCACGCCCATCACCTGTTCCATGTTCGATGGTAAAGTGCTGCTCAACCTACGCAATATTTCAAATGATTTCTCCTCTTCCTTGTAAACTTTCAGTTACAATTATTAGGTTGTCCCGAAAGTTTCTTTCGCGAGTTGCACTCAATTATTTGATGTGGTCGTGTTTATATAAATAGACAATCTAATTTCATATGTATTCATGTTGTAACAGTAATGGAGCAAAATGAATTGTGCACAATTTAGTAATGTAACGTAAAACAAACTATCGTGCATGTATTACTTATTAACACGTTGATCGCCACGTCGCCCATATGTGGGTGACAGTGCTTTTCACTGAAGAACTAAAAAAATTAATTCTGATAGTTAAGCTTCAAAGGGAATGAATTTAAATGAAATTCGTGTATTTTGACGAAGTTACAAAACTAAATACCACGACGGATGTTTGATTATGTAGTCTCCAATAGTATGAATAATATTTAATCCTAGCTGAAATTTTCAAGAATATTTGTCTGGCAGTCAACGTGTTAATGAAGCGAAAGAAAGTTTAGGGACAACTTAATAGATGCACGAATGTGTACCTTTCGTTGTTATGACTCAAGTACACTCGAGATGCGTGATTAGCCAAGTCAATTGCTATATCGGTACCGGAAGAGGCTGCTCCTAAAATCAAGACAGTCTTCCCAGAAAAATGTTCTGGTTTCCTATACGAATGACTGTGTACTATCGTTCCCTTATAAGTTTCGATCCCAGGTATCGTCGGGACGTACGGATCGAAGTAATGCCTAAATTGTACGACAAGACAAACCGAATTTCAATTCTCTGCTAATGCTTCGGTGGTATTTTTTAACGCACCCATTGCAAATCATTAAAACGTTGTAAGTAAGCTCCTCTTCCCCCTTCGTTTTCAAATTTTTTATCCGGACGAACCACTTCTCCTCATTCTCGGATGAAGTTTCTAATCGAACGGTTTCAACCCTTGTATTAAACTGCAACGTTACAATCGATGAGTTAGCAAGATATTCCCATCGATCGTCGATGAAGGATCTCTCGTGTACCTGGACATATTTCAACAAATTGAAATGCTCTGCGTAATTTTGCAAATATGTTCGAACTTCCTGGTGCGTCACGCAACAAGGTTCAACAGCGTTCATTCTCGGATAATCGGGAAAATTCATTATTATCCCAGGTAAGTTAGTTCTGTGATCAAAGTGGAAAACTCTAGTATCGTTGTAACATTGTTTATATTAGTAGAATGTGCGATCAAACCTCAGATCCCGATACATGCTCGAGTGTATCGGTAAACCGTTCTCGTCTAATCCAGTTTCCTCCTTGTAAACCCACGTACCACCGATATCGTTCGTTTGCTCGTAAACGTTCACTTCGAAATTTAAATTTCCCGCCAAGTGCCTCGCCGCGCACAAGCCTGCCGCGCCGGCGCCTACCACGCACACCTTTTTTTTCGTCGTAGGTTCAGCCATCTGTGTATCCACCCGTAACCTATGCGGTAAAACGTTAGTCGAAATCACTCGGAATCGCCCACTGCAACATTTCCATAAAAAGATACAATGACTTTTCAGATTTGTCCATATTTAACCGACTTATCGTATAACGAAGAATTCGCGTCGAACTTTGTATACGCTCTTTCATGAGAGTTAAATCACTTAAATCGAAACACGCAGTTTTTATGAATTTATTCATAAAACGCCACACACGTAAGGTATATCGCAAAATCGCGATAGATATGAACTATGTTTCGAGGTATTTAGAAGTCTATTAGAATGCATTACATAATAATAATAATAATAATATGTCATATTACGACATACAACCTCCATCGATAAATCATAGGAATAACTATTCGAATTAATTTTCATCGTACTTTGATCGTAACCTGCATATAATACGATTTTTACAAAACATGTTTACGTTAAAAAATAAAAGATTGATGAACCGCTTCTGCGCATCGTTAACTAAACTTTAAACGTTATTTTTGCAAGGGATCGAAAACATGGACTAGGTTTCGCTGTATATACTGTGTATTTGGTGCCCACTTACTCGGTATTTTAAATTTAAACGATAAATTTGAACGTCCCGTTATTCTTGCGAAATCACCTCGACGAAGACTACGCTTTCTGTTCGTTTTTTCAACTTGTTTATATCCTCGGACAAGGATGAGTGGGAAAGCTTCCGGAAAAAATAAGCAGACCGCAAGCTCGTTATCGCTCCAAAATCGCGATAATTACACTATTAGATATTGTATACATGTACGCGGTTCGATAAGCAGCGTTCCTGATAAAGTTTCTCGTAGCTTGTAAACACAGATCCAAACCTAACAAATAAATCCCAGCCAGTAGAAGTAAAATATTTATTGTGTTATTCCTTAATAACATTACCATGTAAATAATCGTAACATTAGTCTTACGGTCTATATTAATGATCGTATTGAATCCAGTTACACCTAGTACTGAGCAATTAATTATAAAGAGTCTATGTTACAGCGGCATGTATCTCTATGTATAGTTCTCAGTCGACGTGTCGTACCAGTCAAATGAGTTGTATAAAAACTTATCTCCTTGTTTTTTTTTTACCCGGCAACATTCGTCCAGCCAAGCTACAAAACGTAAATGCTACCCGCAAGTTTCGCATCACACGCAAAATACATGGAATCCGTTTTAAACAGCTTCGGGACCTACTTCGACCGCAAAGTATTTCCATTCGTCATCATTGATTCTACTTAGGTTGCCCTAAACCTTGTGGTATAACTCGGAAGGAAGTGATTTCTTTTTTTTTTTTTAAAAAAGCATAAACATTTCTGGATGAAAAAGCTGATCTTAAAAATACGTTTCCTTTGCAGTTCAAAGAAAAAATAATGCGTTTTCGGAAAATAATTTGCGGTTCGGATAAACGTGTCGTTTCTAGTCGTGTAAAAAATTATGTACAAAACAATCTGCTTGTTTGTCTCGGTGTCAGGCACGCATGGATACCTTATACTCTTTAAGCATTATTATTAACTACTATACTCTTTTCATTCCAATTCGATTTTCTTAGCAGCTTGGAGTAATACGGAGGTAACCATGCGTTCGCATTCGACTGACAAGTATCTCTATTTTTTGCTTTTTCTATTTTATTCAGAAACAGGAATTCCTCGAATTTGTATCGTAAAGCGACTTTGCGTTATCAAAACCTGATATAGTCGATGAATAATAATATATATATTTATATATATATTATACCTATGTAAAATAAACTCGATCTAAACGCGAACAAGTACATTCTTGCACAATGATAGATCGAATATGCGTTAAGGCATAAAAAAGGAAAACGCTCCGAGACATCGTAAACGTGAGTTTCCTTTTGCTTTTCTCTTTTCTTTACGTGCTAGACATACTTTACGTTACGCGACGGATGTTCAATTCATTTATTCTGTCATTTGTTTTTAAACGAGAAATATGGAATGGAAATATTTTCGACCGAAATCAAAATAAATATTACAAGTAATTGTTAAGTATTCCTAGAATCACCGATTAAACGCTTCGTTTGGATCGATGCGTAGTGGGCTGCTGTCAAGACTATTTCGCCAAAATAGATTTCCTAATGCCGCTTTGTCGACGATATATAAAATTATAAAACTCGACGAAAACAATATCACCAGTAAACATTTAATCGCAACGAACAGATCTACAATAATCTTCCGATTCTCTCCATTTTTTTTTTAACTCGTTCTCAGTCTATTGATCCTCCATATACA
Organism: Hylaeus volcanicus; assembly: GCF_026283585.1. NCBI lineage: Eukaryota > Metazoa > Arthropoda > Insecta > Hymenoptera > Colletidae > Hylaeus > Hylaeus volcanicus. The sequence continues at coordinate 23,317,625 of NC_071979.1, forward strand.
TATTTTATATATAAATCTATATAAGTATGCGCCGACACGTAGAGATACGATTCACTGTTAAACATATATTATCGGCAAAAAAAAAAAAAATGAAGTTCGTGCAATGGGTACAAATAGCAAAAAATAAAGACTATAACAAACTGTTTCTTATCCTTAAATACTGTACGTACAATAATTTTAAGAACGCCCAAAGAAATACTCAGCAAAACAAAGAGACAAAGAAAAAATGAAATATCTCCTAACGTTGACTACTCGAACGAATCGATATAATTAATTCGATGCACCGATTCGTCGACAAGTTTCCTTCTTTCAGGTTTATATATTACATTGCTCCACGCTCTAATCGTCGTAGTATAAATACTCTCGATCATATACAACGCACTCGATCGATTTACTAAAGACTGTGAGTAAGGCTATCGCGAAAATTTGACGAAAGCGAATCTTCCTTTATTTTTTTTTTTCTTTTCGTCTTTCGCAGTATTTCCCGCGTATAATGCACACGTGATTAAACGCCTATAAATTACGTTTCGTTACATCTACGTGAAATTCCTTAGAAGTTTGAACGTTCGAATTCTCACTGTCGCTGCCCTCAACTCGTTTCAACGATACTCGCACGATTTACGATTGGGCCGATCCACGAGTTTCGTTTTAGCCTCGAAATTTTACATATAATCCCGTTTAAGTAGAATTTGGTGCGTCGTTTCGATAACGAGTATAAAAATCTGAAATTTCCAATAGAACGATCCAGGTACGATCGACAAGTACTCTTGGACAGCATCCCAGTGTCTGGCAAACGAATTCGATAAAGGGCAAGTAATCAGCGTTTAATTATACCGTGCCCCATATACCTCTGTTACAATTTCAAGAATATATGTATGTGTAGATATATGTATGTATACATGCTTTGGCAAACGTCCTCTTTTCTCATTTCTACACGATACTCGTATCTTACGTTAATTGTACATACGTATCCCGAATAGCGAACAACTCAAACGAAACTTGAACAAAATATACATATCATCAAATTTCCTAAGAGTTTCTCGTAAACATCGCAAAATTGTAGTCCTTTAATCGATAGGTCATGCACTGTAAACACGATGCTTCGACGGAACGAGAGATACGTTTCACAAAGGACGAAGTAAACAAACTGTTTCCTGGTATACGATCGTCGTAACATCGCTCTCATACCATGCACTAGAATATTCAAAATATATCGAACAATTCGTCCCGATTTTATATATATATACAAAATTCCTTATACGTTGGCAATATGATCAACGTGAAAACGAACAAAACTCGTAAAAGTCAATATACAAATGGTAAGAATAAAGGAAGAGAATAGAAGATGGAGAAACGAAGAAAAACATTTTATACAAATATACTTCTTTACATCTACGGACTCACATTAGCCACACATGGTCGTTTCGAATACGGATTAAAAAGAGATTCTCTCTACAATGTCGTTGGACTACGTTGCCGCTTAATGAACGACCATACATTGTATACATATTTGGCGTAAACCTTTGATTCGTAGTGTTGAACGTGTTTATTTACTAAAAAATATATATCCGTGTATCTTGATAGAATGGTCTATCGGCGAAAATTTAGCGTTTTCTTTATAAAACTGTACGACTCGAGAAGCCTGATACAAACGTTCGGTTCTATTCAATCCGATTCGCAAGGCGCAGCTCATATCATTACGACCTTCGATATCTATTCACCAGTTACGCGCTCAGCACTCTCGAACGGCACTCGACGGATAGAGCACAAGCAGGGTAGAATTACAATCCAAACGATCGAAAATATACTTTTTCCACGTGTGCATTACGTACGTATAAAATCGCTAGACATCCTACAAAATACTAGACATCACCACACACGCGTGTCGTCGATGGATCGGTAAATTTTCCTCGAATTGACGATAATTCTTAGTAGTTCGATATATATGCGTGTATAAGACGTACAAAAAGTTCTGTTCACCGTAGAAACGCGTACAAGGTCTACGAAAACTCACCGACTTGGGAGTTCTCGGGAACGATGATCGGGCGGATTCTGTGGATTGTACCAGAAGTATATACTTTCTCGAGAGAATCGTATGAAATTAATGACATTCGTATGCAACGATCTACTTCCAATGTAGAAAAAATACCTCGCAAGAGCACAGTGACAATTACTCAGCCCTACTCTACCGAGAAGCAACACTTGCTCTCTAATATTTTGCCATAAACAAATTGGAACTTTGCTATTAAGCTCTCTCATGCCATTGGAATTACGTTAAACGTGTAAACGTTAAACTGTGTCGCTGTTTTTCTCTGTGTTCGACGACCGCAGCTCGTTATCCGCTAATGTTTGAGAATCTCAACGTTGCTGCATGTCGTTGGATGTCGACCTCGAAAAGGGTATGTCTGATGCTTCTCGTGGCTTTTGCAAGAAACGAAGTTCGGAAGATCCAGGTTGTATTCGACAAATGTACACGTTAACCCTCGCTAACCGAAGAAAGCGAACTGCGCGTCGAACCAGCCGTATGATGCGTCAAATCGGGAAGATCCGCCGGCAGGCACAACGGCATCGCGCTTGGTCCATATATCGCCTCCTGTTCCTCTAGTTGTAGAGCAAACTGCTCTTCCAATCTCTGTAACGTGAAACCACAAGTATTTAACCACATGATCGATTACAAAAAATCAATGTCCTTTCCTTTGGAAAAAAAAACTCAAAGAAGTATTGTAAAGAATAGATCAAGAAGTTAAGAGCTTATCAATACTTTTATATTCTATTTACTGTATTCGCGACAACAGATCTTTTTTCAACTGACCTTGTTCATTACCTAGTAGACCATTCTGATATCCACTCGTGAATCTCTTTTTCGAAATTTTCATCGGTTAGGTTTTTACGGGGGGTATTTAACGTAGAAGGAAGCGATATAATCGAACGTACACACTTGGAAACACTTATATACGAGAAACCCTGGTACGTAAGCATTTACCCCGAACATTTTACTACTTCCGGTAAAAGTATACAACACACATCCCACGATTATCACCGATTCACCCTGTTGTTATGCTTTCACCTAACCATTCAAGCTACCATCTGAGGACGCGACATTTACTTGTTACCGATAATACAATCAACAATAGGTATCCAAGGGAACACGAGGTCTCTGCGTAAAGTACCATCCGTTGTTTAGGGACAAGCAACTTAGGGTAACGTTATTCGTTAATATCTGGAGCATACCAAAGACGCGTTTCGCTTTTTATATCACTTTATCTATACGAATTTATAATCTCATCAACTAGGCATCGTTTATTGTTTTCAATTTGCGCACGATGCAATTACCAACGTTCTCTGTGCGCGGGCAGTAAATCAGCGACTTCTGGACTCGACACAGTACATGATTTCAATGATGAGTGCATTAATATCGCATGGAATACTATACATTTCATCTAAAAATAACAAGCTCTTATCGTTTTAGAGACACATACAAAGTTACTGGATTTTTGTTTCCCCACTGATGCGACGAAATTTACAATGTTATATATGAATTGTTTATAATATGCGATTACTAACTGTACATGTTATTTGAATTCCGTGTGAGCCCAAATAGTGTACACATGTCTCCTGGTCTTTGTTACGAAAAATACGTATATAATTTATATATAAATATATGTATTATTGATGCGTGTTTGTATACATAACCGCATGTATACACAGTGGAGTGATATCTTATAAGCAAAAAAGACATCTGCTTACTGTTATTCGTATTACAATATACGAACAGTAAGTTTCTTCCTTCGAGAAACGTATGAATCCTTTATTAATGTCCTGGCGTCTTTTATATTATGAAATTTATTTGCTTTGTTGTCTAAACAAAAATAATATTCAAAATGTTAATCGTTTGTATTTTTCCATACGTCTTATAACGTGCCACTGTGTATACCTCGTGTGCAACATACGTATACAGCATTTAGAAACATCAGAAATATTACTAGATAATCGAAGCAACGGTAAGTAAAGCGAGCATGTTACGCTTCAATGCTTAAAACACAATACAAAGAGAGAAGTTTTGAAATAAAAAATAAATAGCTTGAAAATAACAATAACTGAACGAATACTTGAATTAAAAATGAATTCTTATTAAATGAGCGTAACTCGGGAACATAGAAAAGATTGTTTAATTTGTTAATTCCACTAATAGTTTTACTTCAAAGCCTCTCTGAATGGACAAAGGACACAATCGAAAGGAGACACACGAACACGGATCAAAGGAAGACTATCTACGAGGCGAGGAAGATGGCACCAAGTCCGGCTTGGAATAACTTCGTGGAAGCATGCCGTTGACGGAACCGGTGTCCGAACCACTGACTCTTAGCGACACCCTTGGAATGGTGAAGGGACAAGGGGATGCGGGAGTGGAGCGTGGTAAGTGCGGTGACTTCTTCCAGCTTTCGAAATTGAAGATGTTAGAATAGTCTAGAGGAAGAGAAGAGAGACCACTAAGACCCGAGGGCAAATAGTCTCGGTAGCGAGCTTCCAACGCTTCCAATTCAGCCGTCAGTTCAGCTTCTACCTTCTATAACAAGTACATTAAGACTTATTTCAGTATAGCCGGTATCTAGTCCCTTATAATTTAAGGAACGATCGAGCTACGATAGATTCGTATCTTTTCCTTCTCTGACGAATTGAGCATTGTATGCAACATAGGGACTGGATCCTGCAATTCTGCTGCACGTGTATCTCACGAGTAATGAAAGTACAGACATTTAAAGACGAAAATTTATCCAAAAAGCGATAGTCTTTGAAAGTATCAGATCATTCTGTTTTTATGCCAAGAAGAAGGTAATTAAAGTTGCCGAAGTTGCTTGCGAGAACTACTTCGTTTATAAAATGATCTGGTAATTCCTTTTGTAAAGTAATCGACAATCAAAGACGTACTCGGTAACAGAAAATAAAATAATAATGCAGAATGTACGCAAAGCAGCCGTTGAATTGTAAGGATTGATTACCTGCTTTCGAGGCTTCAACTGCGCTTTCCATTCGCGAAGTTCTTTACTGTACGCCTCTTCCAGTTCCTTAAGCTTCAATGTTTCATGCTCCATCAGCATTTTTCTCTTTTCGTTCTGCAGCTGTTCCAGTTCTTTGATGGTGGCATCGCTCTGCGCTCTTACCTCCTCCAACTGCCTCGAATGCTTCAACTCGAATCGTTGTTGCTCCGCTCTGTAACGTTTCTTCTCGTTTTCCTGAAACTTTTTCAGTTTCTCCCTCTCAGCGTCAGGATCAGGCGCAATCACCGACGACATCGAAATCCTCATGGACTCTCGGAACATCATCTCGCGCGCCTTCATCTCGTTACGAATCCGTTTGGGTAAATTTCTACGTTCTACCGTCTGTCGCTTGATCAGTTCCTCTTCCTTCCTTTGATTCATTCGTTTCATCTGTTCGAGTTCTTTCTCATGGCGAATTAGCATCTGATGCCTTTGCAGAAAGAATATATCCTTCAGTTGCTTTTTCAGCAGTTGTTGCTTTTCGTGGATGTGCCGTTCCTCTTGCTCCCAAATGGCCGCTTCTCGACCTCTCATCAGCTGTTGTTTTTGCTGCAAGAACTGTCTCTCCATCAAGGCGATCTTCTCCCGATGGCTGTCGGACAATCTCCTCAACGCTACTTCGTGACTCTCGTTAAGTCCGTCTAAAAAGAGTTTCTCCTTTTCATCGTGTTCGGCCTCCAGCGTCTCCTTGCGTATCTTGAACGCACTCTTCCTCTTGCCCTTCGGCATCAGATCCACCTCTTGTTTGAGCAACCTCATTTCTTGTTTCAGCGTGTCGCGATATTGCTTCAACTCCCTTTCCTGATCGCTGCGTATTTTCTTCGAAGTCAGCCGAAGATCAGCTTCTTGTTGCGCTTCAGCGCGTTCGATCTGCTGTCTCTGGTGCCGAGCAAGGGTCTCCAAATCGGTTTCAGCGTTTCGTTCCAGAAGCTGTCGTTCTTGCTCGAAACGTTTCTCCTGTTGATCCTTGTTGAACTGCGCCTTCTGCGACAAATCCTGAAACTGCTTTTGCTCCATTTTCTGCAACATCTTCAGCTCTCTCAACTCTTGCTTCCTGAAAATTTGATCGTCGTACACCTTTCCGTTCTCGTCGTCACCGTAGATAACCTTCGACGTAGTTGTGGTGACCACAACGCCGTCTATCTCGAATTTTCTGGTTCGCTTCCGTGTCTTTTTCTTTAGGTTCATCATCTGTATATCCTCTTTCGTCCTTGTCGGTCGCGGTATGTCACGATTGTAATCGGGTTTCCGTCGCAACACCACTTCCTCTTCCGGTTCCGTCGACTGACCTTGACCGATATGATTCTCTTTGTTTGATTCTCTGCTGTCCTGACTTATCGTCGTGGAAATCGATTCGGCGTCCGAGCGATCTATACTCTTACTTGGCGTGTGGGATCTCGTCGAACCTGATTCACTCTGCGATCTGGATCCCTCGAAACTGTCCGGAGATATCCTCTTCTCCTTGTATCCCTTGGCAACGTCCTTCTGTTTCGTCGTCTTGATAACTTTCTCGTCGATACGACTCACGGACGACTTGTCGTTCTTTATCATACCGTTCATTTTCTTCGAGTTTCTCTCTGCATCGTCGCCGTCTGCGGACTCGACAGTCGTTCCAGCGACTATCATTTTGGTAATTTCGTCCCCGCTATCGCTCTTTGTGCTCGATCTCTCAATCAAGCTCGTATCACTGTGCGAGGAGGATGTTCGTACGGCGTCGTGTTTGTTAAGTACCGAAGAGTCTTTCACTTGTTCCTTGTCGTCGCCAACGGTGACAACGGAGACGTGACTAGTATCTTGTAATTCATCTACGATTGGACTCACGATGAGAACCTCGGATTCGTCTAACTTCTTGCCGACCTTTTTCGAAACGTCGGTCAGAATAATGGGTTGCTCCTGAGGCGTGTATTCCAAGCTGTCCAGACTAGGGAATCCGTCATCATCGGTGGAATTCTCGTTCACTTGCGTCTTGTTTAACTCGTTCGCGACAATAACAACTTCCGATGTGGGAGACGGCCGACAGGAAGGAGGCGTTGGCGATACCGCGTCTACCAATACCGGAGGATGCGTCGTCACAACCGTCACTTGGCTTATGTTACTTGCAAGGGAGTTCGATAAATCCGGATAGATACGGACGGTTGATGTGTTTGGACGTACCTCTTGGTCGGGCTTACCTAAAAATTAAAAAAATAATTACATACAACATTACACGAGGCAATCGTTATTACATTTTATTTTCATATAGTTCAGTAGTTTTTCGATCGTTTCTTACCGGTAATGACAACTATGTTATCAACGCTACCTCTTCTGGAAGTACTTCTACTTCTAATAGGCGTTGATGTAATCACCGACACATTCACCGACGAACCTTTCTTTTCACTCTTCGAAGCATCGTTTGCGTCATTCTCATGTTTGTTTTCCTTATATAGCCACTTCTTCTTGTCTCGTTTTCCATCGTATTCGTCTGAAAAGTTTTCCAACGAGTCGTATCTGGAAGACCCTTCGCTGTGACTTTTAACAACAGATTCCGCTTTACACGTTCCATAATCTGTCTTGATATTTTCGGTAGAACAAGCCTTGATAATATTTTTTTCGGGCGAAATCGCGTTTGGAATATTTCGGTGCGTCAACGTTTCCAAGGAGGAAACATTCATTCGAATTTCGGAATCCATCGAAAATCGTTTTTCTAAAACCGCGTTTAATTTTTCCTCTACCGATTTTCGTTTTTCTTGCAAGCTTTTATAATTCTCTTCTGTTGAAGATTGTCGTTTAACTTGTGCATCGACTGATGCTTTCTTTTCGATTCTGAAACCAAATGTATTTCATGCATCAGTAAATAGAAACAATATTTCGACAACAGATCAATATAAATAAATAAGCACCTGCTCTTTTCTTCCAAAGATGACTGTTTGTTGAACATTGGTTTTATCCAATCTTCCGACGATTCCGGTTTAACGGGTGCAGATTTCCTCTTTTCTTCCAAAGTTAGTTGCGCCCTCGTAGGAGGACTTATTTGATTATTTATCAATTTTTGTCTAGTATCAACTTTCTTAATAATGTCTGAGTTACTCTTCTCCCTTTCGTTAATCTCTGTTATCTTCTCTGAACTACCGAGCACGTTTTGCTTCTCGCAAAGTGTATCTACGTATAGTTGTTCGCTCTCTACCGTTTCATGACTTTTTAACAATACATTTTTATCTTGCTGCTTTTCATCGGTAACCTTACTTTGATCTAACAACTCGACCGAACTTTGCTTATCGGCGATCTTTAAATTATTTTCCTTATCTTCATTTTTGCTATCTTGACGCATAAGAGGTGGAGGAGGCGCAGGACCTTTTTCTCGAGATATTCTACGTTCGTTTGTTTCGGTTGTACTAGGAGGTTTAGGTGCCTGGAAAACAAGTTCATATATTGTTGATATTCGCGGAAAAGTATCAGCAAGAAATTTAAGATAAGTACTTGTTTCTTCTCAACAGAAACAGGTATGTTCTCTTTAGATTCTGCTTTGCGTAATTTCTTGTTCCTGTCCTCCTTTTCACCATCCCTATTGATCTCTCGTTTGTGGCTCTCTTCTTTCTTCGCAGAAACGGGTGATGCAACAAGATTTTCTTTTTCAGAAACTAAAAAAAAATTATCAATTAATTTTCCAATTTCTTCGCGAGTATGTAATCGTTGTACCAAAAATGGAACTTACTCTTAACATCAGCGTCACTGCGCATAGATGCAGAGTCATCTCCGAGTTGATCCAGTTCCAGAGGAAGCTGTGACGTGCGTTGCTCCTGAAATATTTACTTGGATTGTATTCGTGTAGTCATATAATTGATACATACTACTTAATTCGTCATCTATAATACTTAAACTGATATAAAATATATGTTTTGTCCTGAGACATGTAAAGTTTCAATTTAACATAGTTGTTAAAAATATTGAGTCTGAACGTGTACAAAGTACATTGAAAATAGCTTATGCATTGCAGTTGGAAAAGAGAAAAAATGGGGAGGAGTTATGTTATGTACAAAAATATATATATTAATATTAAATTAGACGGCACTTATCGCATAAGCTACTGACCTGACAAACGCAGGGATGATGGGGCTGGCGAGGCCCAGGAGAGCCGCATGCACAGCCAAATTATCCAAATTACAACAATATATTAGGATATCATTAGATTAAGTGTGAAAACAAAAAATAAGCATGTACTATAACATTTTTAAGATCACGATCTCGAATAATATACAATGAATACCAAATGCAAGAATGACTTTGAATACTCATTCCTCTTAAATGAAAATAATCGTAATGCATTAATTTTGCAAATTAAGAATAAAGCATAAATTAACATCGAATGCCACATGCCCAAGTTTTTTCGAGATTTTACCCACATTTATCATGCATAAATATACTAAGTGTAATCGTGTGTTTATCGAGACTCAAATGAAGCACATTAGCGACTTATGAAAACGCATCACAAAACTATCTCGTCTCACGTATTACCAATTCTCTGAATACGAATGAATGTTTATCGATATTTAATTATTTAAATACACTAGTAAATTTGTACACAGCAATTTATGTTTCATTCAAAGCAGCTTACCAATCCGCTGATATTGTTCTCTGTGTTTTTTCGCCTTTTTAGCCTTCTATCAAAATGAAAGCGTGTAACAACGTATATACATGTTAATTCTGTCCATAAAACTTCTGTACATTATTATTAATTAAAAGATTTCTTAATATGTTAATTTATAACAGCGGACATTTATATTAGCAGACAGCGATCGCCAGATATAATACGAAAATAAAATTTACCTCTGCTTCTTCATCGACCAATTCCTCTTCGACAACATCAGCTTTGTATTCCAATAACAAATCTCTAATCGGTTTTGAATCTAAATTTCGATTTATGAATGGATGCTTTAACAATTCATCGGCTGTAGGTCGCGACGTTGGATCCTTTATAAGGGCCTTCGCAATGAAATCGTTAAAATCTTTACTCCATTTTCCAGGTTGATCGAGTTTTGGTGGATCGCTCTTTTGTATTTTAAGAAGTACCCGCATTGGTGACATTTCATGGTTTGGTGGTTCCATTTGTGCAAACTCTATTAGAGTAATACCAAGCGACCATATATCTACCTATTATAGAATGAAACATGTCAATCATGATATGTGTATACGAGGTTTATAATTTCAGAATATATTACTGACTTTAAAATCATAAGGATTATCTCTGAATGTTTCGCACAATACTACTTCAGGTGCCATCCAATAAGGTGTACCAATAAATGTATCATGTTTCTGTAAAGTATGTTTATTTTTTGCAGACACTCCAAAATCAGCTGTAAATTCAGGAACTTGTTAATATTGTTTAGATTTATAAAACTGATATATTTATCAGAATATAAATATTACCTAATTTCACTCCTCCAGCCATTGTTAGTAAAACATTTCCTGCCTTTAAATCCCTGTGAATAACTTTCGATTTGTGTAAAAAGGCAAGACCCTTGGTCATATGTTGGCATATGTAGGCTATTTGTAGCTCTGTTAAAGCTTTTTCTAATTCAACCATTATAGAATCAACAGCACCGCCGTCGCAATATTCGATTAACATCTGTAAATTTTACAAGATCATTGAGAAGGATGGTCTTTGGAAATGTTATGTAACTCCAAAAACATACCCATAGCTTGCCCTCTATAAAATATGCTTCATGCAATTCAACAACATTTGGATGTTTACACTCTGATAAAATATCTATTTCAATCATAAAATCACTAAGATCATCTTCCCCCTCTAATGCGCACATTTTTGCAGCAGCCAGCTGGTGCGTTTGCCTGTGCTGTGCCTGCAATATAGATAACTGTCTAATATGGTGATTCCTTCACAATTTTAACGAGCTTATAGGCAACTTTACCTTATAAACTTTGCCGAATGCTCCATCTCCAAGTTCACCCACCATTTCCCAAAATTCTTCTGGATTGCAATCCATTTTAATATTATTAAATAATTTCTTTTTCTTTGCATCGTTGCCACCAAAGTGGAACGCTTTCTTTAAATTCGACAAGAATGACATTTTTGCTGTAGTTATACAACACATTCGCATGTATAAAAACTGTATGTTTATTACATTATGTCGTAGGATTGATACTATTTATTATTAGCAACAAATATCTATTTCAATATTGTGCTTACACATAAATCTTACAGAGCACTCAAATAATTCATTATTATATAAAACAATTATGAGATCCCAGAAATCATCTTCCTGTTTTAAATATAGTCTTGCATGCTTTTAGATATTTCAATGTATTTTCTACTATGATAGAAAATATTAAGAAAAAAAGATTTTGTTCAAATCCCCATTTGATACCTGGGGATTGTACCAAATCTCTCCCGCATCTTGATAACTAAATAGTTGATGCTTATTAATCAACAGGTATATCATTCAAATTAATAAAAATACAAACAATATGAATGAAACCCATTATTTATAATCTTCTGTTTTCACTCGTGACAGCTTTGAATCTGAAACACAAAAGAACATTAATAAAAATTATAGCAAGGATAAATTGTTATTAAAATTGGGACAATAGTATTTTCAAGCGATATTATAATAGTATTAAAAAGAAGTAATGCATTAACTGCTTTCTTTTAGTATAGTGTCTGTAATACTATATAAATTCCATTGATAGAGAAAACTGGGACATAGCTAACAGAACGACATTCCAACAAGAGAGACCTCTAGTTTTATACATTATAGCTAAATTTCATTATAAACACATTGCAAAATAAATTCTATTACAAATTCTTATTTTAATAAGTATCTTGTTGTTCATAAACAAAACTGACATTAATGAAAATGTATCGATACATAAGGAAATGGTATGCTAACGTTATTCCTTATCATATTGCTGTGAAATTACATTACACACTTAGCACTGTTTCACAAATACGCACTTACTATTTCCAAAAAAAAATGTCAAATTCGTTGAAATCGCATTCCCATTCAGTGTCTCGATAAAGAGTACAACGATCTACGATCAAGTACGTAAAACAGGTCGAAATATTCATCTAACTAGGAAATACAGGAACAGAACTCCGTTTAAAATACCGAAACTCGACGGTCACGAGGTTGACACAATTTTGACAAGTAATCTTTGACCGTATCTGTCCGCCATCGTTTTGTAAATACACTTTCCCCGTTTTCCGCGACACGAAAAACGTATTGTCGCGAAAATTCGTCGAAACGATATCAACCAAGGAAATATTCGACAAAATTTCGAAAGGAGGAACCGCGATAGAAAGAACGATGCGTAAACGTGTATCGAATGCGTTAATGAAATTTTCACGAAGTCATCTATGCAGTTTTGTGGCCTGCCAAAGGCTGTACGTGTTTCTTTTAACTCGAGATGTATAGAACAAAACCGTGAAGGAACATTACAATTTCGACGACGCGAAACGTTCGTACACAGCCGTCGCTGAATTATCGTTTAAACAAGGAACTTGTACAAACTTTTCTCCGAAAGATACGATTGTTAGAAAAAAAAATCTGTGAACACATCCTCTGCTCACCTTCTCTTTTAATGATCTACCGTTGACGAAACGGGCACACTTCGTCTCGGTGTCTAACCATCGACGATCCACTGTGAACTTCGTTTCGCACAATCTCACAAACTGCACGTATCCTCGATAAATTCACCGTAACCGTTTGTAAATAATCGAGGAAACGCGAGAAATGTTTCGTGAAATCAGTAAACTAGACGGATCTCTACGTACACGGCCATTTTCAGTAGCACACGGACATCACACATCGTACCGTACCACGCCTGGAAGTGACGTAATCAATCGGCAAGTGTGTCTGTATTCTACGAGAGACTCTCCAACTTACAAATGCATCTTAAATGCATTTAAAAAAAAAAAAAAAAAGATCGCCTATCGATACGTCCCACAATGTATGTAGGCTCATGGTAACGCTGTTATGCAAATTACCGACTGTCACTTAGAAATTGGCCATGATTATTCGTCGCGCGATAAAATTAAATCGTAAAGTATGCCTTTAAACTTCTCGCAGTAACATTCGTATAAACTCTGACGCGGGTAACTAAATTTTTCTATTTAAAATTGTCTAAACGGAGTTCAACGGTCTTACTTACCGAATCAAAGTTTAAAATACATGTTATGTTCCCTCCTGAGTATCTATTATTAAGTTACGGAATTGATTTCACGACGTGCCGTTACCGCTGCTGAAACCTTGTAAATGCATGCACGATACAATCTTATTAAATACTATCGTAAAACAAAGCTATGTTTTGTAACAACGTAAACATTTCTTATACCTATTTCTTATTATTCTTTATTCTTCGCATCACGAAAACGAAATACACGCTCGTAAAACGTAGTATTTTTATTATTTATGTTGAGCAGAATTTTTAGTAAGAACTACGTTACTAGTCAGCGTTTTGTCGATAACAATGATTACTAAATATAGAAATCAAACAGTAAGGAAGTTGCATATGTGTTTGAAACAAACAAGAATTTACGCTCGTTCCATTGACATAGAATACAATATTTCTCTAACAAATTAGATACCTTCCATTCAATGGAACGAATATTCATCAAGAAGGTTACAATAATTTTGATAATATTTATTTTCGGGAAGAATCCCGATTTTAGAAGAAAATAAACATTACGGGACGGATAATTGAAAATTTACTCATAACATGAAATAGTAGTTCAATTTTTCTGATTCAGAATCACCAATATAACGAACATAAGTTACTAGTTTTGAAACAATATTCTTTTTTCTATCACGCTCGGCGATTGTACTTGATTACACCTAGTTACTTATTAAAAATAATGTGAATTAAAAATATTCATATATATTTATCATTACATGTAATATATCTACGAAATCATGAAACTAGTGTCGCTTTAGTAAATGTCATGTGGCCAATTTGTGAACTGTTGTTTGTGGCAATTGTCTACTCTTATATCCTACTCGAATTTATTTAAGTAGATCGTATTTACAAAAGATTTTCGTGCTTGTTATTCATTTTCTATCGTAAAAATACTTTTATTGCACTTGAAATAAAAACTGTAAGTACCTTATACTATTATTAATTCATTGAAATCTCACTTAACCAACATTGGATTGAAGTACTATTAAATTGGTATATACCATCAATTTACTTAACAAAGTACAAGAAAAGATCTAAAATACAAGATTTCTATTCCGTTGATGTAATAATTTTTCAGTCGTTTTATTCCAAATTCTAGGACAATGACAAGATGGCTAAAAGGGAACGTGGGGTGATGCAATTAATTTGGAAAAGTTTTGTTAGTTCTTTACGACCAGCTATGCGACATAAATTAATTGGAGAAGATTATTGTGGAACCAAATATTATGAAATACCAGTTCCAACTAATTCTACAAAGAAAGTATATCGTTATTTTGTACCTGTAAATAAAGATGACTTCGACCAAGAACTACCCACAGAATGGGAGTCATGGTTAAGGTATCGTAGGAGAGATCCACCATCTAAAGAGGAAATAGAAACAAATTATGAAATAGCAATGACTAAAAAACAAAATGCTTTGCAAATAAAAGCCAAATATTCGAGTTCTGTATCTGAAACATCAAAGTTGGAAGTTCCAAAGAAAGGACAACAATCATTCCCCACATATGAAGAATATAAGAATCATGGAGAAAGCTATGAAATTAAAAAACGCCCGTTGTAGACATAGAAAAGATAAATAAAAATACGTAAATAAAGTATATTAACTCATTGAATATTCAAATCAAGAAAATATCTAATAAATATGTACAAATTTTATTGTGACATATACTTGTATTATGGTATATGTATAATTTATGCCTGTATTGTTGTATGAAGTATAGACTATACGTAAAACAATTTATTAATATCCTATGTTTCTATACATACATTTAGGTGTGGTGTCTTGTATGTTATCGAGCATACCACCATTGATATAAACAAAAGTAACAGCATCAATACTAAATTTAAATGGAATATCCTCTCCTTACATAACTTCGATAATTATAGAGATACAAATTCAGTCCTCGCGTTGAACGAGGCTATCCCTCTGTGTGTCTATTGGTTTCAATAAAATAATTTCCAATTTTAAATACCAACTGTAAACATAGTTTTAATGATATAAAATTTGAAATCTAGGTCGAAGCTTCTTAATAAAATGACAGACTTATAATTGTTGAAGTTTGTAAGAAGTTGTACTTGGCGTACTGTAGTACGAAATATCAGTCAACAGTCAAATTGACGGAATTCAATGCACGACAAATGTATATTTCTTGATCAACCAGAAAAATCGCTATTATCGAATAGAGCTTGATCGTATAATTCTCCTTTTACCAATCGCCCACCGAAATAGCGGCCATTCAAAGAATCTCTTGCACGTTCTGCCTCTGAAATAATAATTAATTATTCGATACAACTAACTGGAAACTATAACAAGTTTTATGAACTACGAATTACGTACCGCTCATCTGTGAGAATTCAACAAAAATCTTTACAATAACCTCTGCATCTTCGTCATCTTCTGACTGGCGTTCATTATAAATAATAACTCTTTCTACAACTCCAAATTTTGAGCACTCATCTTGGATTTCTTCCTGTAAACTTTCATCTACGTCTTCCGGAGCTACCATATTTCTCAAAATAACAACACGGGACTCGACTTTTCGCATAAGTTTTTGCATAACAAGATGACGCGCGCTTTGACCTTTAATCGACATATTTTCTTGTTGTTGTAACGTTTGTGGTTCTGTTTCCTCTAGTAATTTTTTTTGCAGTTCTTCCTGTTGTTTTTGGTGAGCTGCTTGCTCTTGCGCCCGTCTCATTATGTCGGAGTTTGGTGTAGTTGTAACTGGTATCTAACAATCATAATATTTAAATGAACGTCTATTTTTACGTAGGTACAAATAAGAATATATAGTAAAAGACATACAACTGGTGTTCCTACTATTGTAGGTGTGACGACAGCTGGAGGTGGTATAACGACTGGTTGTCCAGGTATTGGTTGAATAATTGCCGGTAGTCGAGTTAACGTTTGTGGTATAGCTATACCTGGTGGAGGTATAACCGGTGCTACTGTTGCTATAGTCGGTGGTGCCATAATTGTAGCAGGAGCAAGCGTAGGTCTTACTATGCCGGGTAAAGCTGCGTATGAATAGATAAGATGAATACAACCACTTTCATAAAATCATAAACTAAAAAATGAGTATATACCTTGATTTAATATTGGTGGCGCAGCAGCTCCAAGCTTGGTTAAGCCAAGAGCAACTGCATTGCTAGCTACCGCATCCATTGCTTGAATCTTTGCAGTTGCAGCTGCCGCTGCAACTGCCGCAGCAGTAGGCATCATACTTGTTCCACTTGGTGGACCCATAAGAGCGTTTGGTGGAGTAATAGCTCTGCCTACTCGCAGGTACTGACCGCCCAAATCGAACAAATTCATAGACGCTATAGCCTCTAAAGCAGCTTGCATTGTTTCGTATTCGATAAACCCATAGCCTTTGTGTCGGTGAGGTGAACTTCCTTGAGCTAATTTGCAATACGTAATAGGGCCAAATGCTTCGAATACAGATTTAATATCATCCTCGGTTAAGTCTTGATGAATGGACGCGATATAAATACGATTATAGTGTTTACTTTCCTCCGTAATTTCGTCTATTACAGATTGAGCTTGGGGCATGTTTGATGGACGCCCCACAACCTGTAAGAGATAACAAGAATTTAACAATACTTTTAATAGTAAAGAAAAAAATATTTATGTATTATATATTATAAATAGCTAAATATGTATGAAATAAAATTAAGGAAAGGAATTATTTTCTTTATCCGATATAATTTACTAAATTTACAATTCATGTAATGCTAGAATCATTTGCGAACTCCTTGAAATATTGAGTAGTATCGCGATAAATAATTGAATGATTTACATCATGGAATCTGTTACGGTTCTTAAGAAGAAAATTAATCATGTTTTTGATCGAAGTGCATTCTATAAATATGATGCAGTTCAATCAAAAGGAATTTCGTATTGGATAAGGCTAAATAAAAATTTGCCGACCTCCGGCGGGATGATAGGATTGCTGGGGGACAGGAAATTCGTTATATAGGTACGTCCCGCTACCTTGATGTTACGTCCACCAATCATGACACCATTCATCTGTTCCAAAGCAAGTTGTGCTGCTTCAGGTATCTCGTATTCCACGAATGCGAATCCTTTGTGCTTCTGGGTAACAGGATCCCACGACATGTTGATTGATTTAATAGGACCAAAAGGCAAGAAAGCCTGCCTGATGGTGTCCTCTTTCAATTCGAAACTGATGCTGCCCACATATACCCTAGTATATAGGAATTTGATTTCAGATCACAATCGGCCGTAATGTGTTAGATCAACTGTTTCAGTTTATTTGTATCTATCATTAACGTATTCGCAATTCTATCCTATCATCGATTGGATACGAAACGAAACAAACTGTCAAAAGATATTTCTTGCAAAAACAATTTATCAATTTTATATACAATATTTTCCAATGCAATACACATGATAATTATTTATTACACTATCATCTCTTTTGCAAGAACAATCTTTCAACTTTACAATACACAGAAGAATTCAACGTGAAATATACGATGCTGTGTTCGCGTTTACAATGTTTGAAAACAATTCTTAACAATTCCAACGTTCTTAAACAATTTTAAGCAATCAGAATGAAATCCAAGTTAAATTACGAATCAAATATTTGAGTGAATACAAGATACGAGAGTTGAAAATTATCTTCGAAACTCGAGGACGAAATTTGGAGGGCTAAGACAAAGAACAAACAAACCTGCACATGAGGGCGAGAGCCTGTTGTCTCTGCACCTGATTCCGTTGACTAGCCATTTGCTGTAACACAAAGGACCATAGGCCTTCTATTGATATCCCTCCCCCTTACATACACCACGTCTCGTTCATCTCAAAAATCCCCCAAGCTCTTTTACCATTCCACCTTCTTTGCTTAACTACTCTTTCTTTAATTTTAAGTCTTTAAAGAAAAAAATTTAGTACGAAACCAGACAAGCTATGACCGTAACGATTATTTGTAAGTGTATTCAAATGAAATATACAAGATTTATAATGTTAGATCAGCATTATAAATATAAAGACGCTGGAGAATAGAGCTACGAAATCATTTGGATCTTTAATATCGCATACCAAATAGAAATCCGTGCTGAATACTGTAAATGTTCTCGGAAAAAGAAAGAATAGTCGAGCTCGGAAGTATATATCGATTATTTTTCTCAAATCGTCCATAGATTCATGCACAAAAACTTGTCCTCCTTTGCGCTGGTACAGCTCTGCTCCCGCCGACTACTATCTCAAGATATCTAACCTTTTCTTACAGTAGTAACTCAGGGAAACGTTTAGGAGTGTTTGATCGTAAGGCGGTTTCATATTGTTTCTGTCTTGACTTGGTTGACACTAACCTGCACATTAGCAATAAAACTTGCTGCCGCAGGACCAACTTATTCTTCTGCAGGGAGAAAAAATCAACCGATCAGAGTTAGGTTCCAGTGTTCGTTTCTAATTTCTGTTATAATTTTTTTTTTCACTTTACTCGCTCGTCATAACGAACACAGGTTAATACACTTATACAATAATTTAACATTACTCGGCGGGGCGAGCTAAATTGCAAGGACAAACGTTAATTTAAAGCACAATACGCATACGTAAGAAATTGTTGGCTTTTTTGGCATTATTGGCAAAGAGCTAAATAGAGGAAGCAACATATAAATATATCTTTTAATAAATGATACTTTTTGAGATAAAAAAGAACCCCACAATTGCGATATATAATTTCATAAAACTACGTATTAAATCCATTGTACATTCTTATTAACAGTTAACATTTAATTTAATGACTGAAATTACATGAACTTTTACGGCATAAATGAAATTTGTTTATTTTTTTTATTGGAGATCTTCGATACCTCGGACGATATCCATGAATTACGTCAAAGAACAATAACAATAGGACAAAGAAAATATGCATTTTAGTAGTCTATGAATGTACAATGGAATGCAAAATGTATGTTAGGCGAGTAAAGTTTGTTAGCTTCATCATTGAAAATTACCTGTTGTTGATGCGCGAGCGTCTGTTTCATTAGAACCATTTTGATGCTCTGTTCCATCGCGTATTTCTTTGCTCTATTTACTGTATCCTGTTGTTCAGAGGTAATTTTTGGGAGACCTGCACCTAGAATGCCAGGTAATGTAAGATATTTAGCTCCAGGTCCTGTAACAAAATAGATTTACATGTAAAGTTTCACTTGAAACTGATCAAAGGATAGTACTAAACTGTGTTCTGTCAGATCTTATCAGCTATTCGTCCACTAGACTGTTATCAACCCACAATATAACTTTAATTGGAGCGACTAAAATTTTATTGTCACTATATATTTTTTGATACATCATTTGACGTGATAATTTATAGAATTAAATAACGTTATAATTTTACATACCGGCAACGACTTGTCCAATTTGATTAAGATCATATATAGGGCCTGGCAAGAACTCTGATGCATTTCCTACGAAGAAAGTTAGTATTAGATAAACGTGTAACACGATAATTAATTATTTAGTACCTCCACCATCACACGCGTGCGTACACACGTAATAATGTTTCTAAAAATTACTAAATTTCGCGTAACCTGATTTGCCGTGACGATAGAGGTACTAAAATGACATAATTTTACAGGGAATACAGTTTTGATTTCTTAACTTTTATTCTTAATTTCTGTTCAAATTAAATAAAATCTGAAATATTAGCATTACTAATTTTTTTATTTAAAAATTGATTAATATTTGCCGTGCGAATATATTGTTTTTCATAAGTGTACTTTTCATAAGTAGCTATGGAAATTTTACTATCAACAAAAAATGCAACATAATGACTTAAAAAGAGATGAAAAAAGTAACGATGTCGTGCAGTAGTTCCCACGGTAGAACCGTCCTCCAAACTGTAAGTTCAAAGAAATTAAAACAGTCAGGCACAATAATATTTCACTTTTACAATACAAGATAATATGTATAAAATATGTAAGTATAATATATATATTTTATACACATCAAGGACAAAGTGGAATTTCCTTCTTTTCTTGCACGCCATTAATATAAAATCTGTTTTGTACTTCAAACAATTAATGACCAGACTTTTATAGAAAACAATATTAAAATTTAAAAGAGATCGATACAACTTAATGCATCAATATCTATCATTTAAACTTCATTACTGTTTATACTATCAGCCTCAAACAAATCAGACTACCGATAACTAGATTAGGTTTCGTACGATCATAACCAATTTGGTCTGCTAGTCTCTGAAACAGAAATCAGAACACGTTGAAACGCTTCTTTTTCTCTTTAACGACTTTTGCAGTTTCACGAATTAAGAATGTTAACTTTGTTCGATCGTTTGATTAACGGCTAACCGTGTTCTGGGCTGAGCAATGATGGTTGTGCGCAAACTATCCGAGATTGAGGCGACGCACAAATCTGTAAGCACAAAGCAAAGGAGAATACTCTCAGTGCATTTTCTGCGCCATTTTCTTACAGTTTGCCTTTTCCAACCTACCACGCAGTTAGCCTTAACACTTTCTGTGTAGCAATGGCGATCCTAATTGACAAGAAATCTAACGCGATAGACCGTTGGAAAAGCGTACCTTTCGCGTATCGTACACTCCTCTACAATATTTTCTTATTGACTCGCAACAGGCTCTCCTTTAATAAAAAAAACGTCTTACCTCGTGTTTATATAACATAAATACAAATGTGATGGACTCTGAGAATATCTTGAAAAACATACATCGCCATTGCCTCTCCTATTTATAAGCCTCCTATTTCATAATTTATGTTTCATAATTAAGTAGCAAATCGAAGTTAATATCCATGAGATAAAGATAAAGAATTTTCAACTAAAATATACTACCTTTGCTTAGTTTTGCATTAGTATTTATAAATATGCTTCATGTACAAAACGAGGCTTATAACTAGGATAAAAGAAGACTACCCTAAAATGCTGACCTATCTAAAATACGCATCGTTTTTGGTACTCGACAATAGATGCTGTGTCAGTGGAGTTTGCAAAACTCTGATTTGTTCTGTTCAACGAATGTAGCATTCTCTTTCTTTGTTTGGCGCACGCTCATGATCACAGCTCAGTCGTAGGCCACAGATTCTGTACTGTCTCTCCGCTGTAACATCTCAGAACAGAAGGACAACCATACATTAGTTTTATCGAGGGCCAATGATCACCTATTACCCTAGCCTACCAAAATATATTCTGAAACTGCAATAGACCTCTCAATACTTATAGTTTGCCAGCATTTTAATAGAAAGCTAGCATCTGATTGTCCTAAGTAAATAGTATATCTTTCCCTTCATCATTTCCTTTGTTTAAAAATATATTACGCTTGCTGTCGCTTCTGTGTTCACCTGTCTTTTCCACTCGTATGCTTAACCGTATGATTTGTTAGTGATTAGGGGCATACAGCTATTTAGCTGTTTTAGCAATGTACCTTCTATTCTGAGCTTCTTGTTCGGTGGCTCTGCATTGTTCTGGGACGCTGGTGCCTAAGAACAGATAATCAGTCTTTAATTTTCCTTCACAAAAACAAGAAATTACAAAATTTGATACAATGAAAGATTGGTATTTAATATAAACATTACAAAATATCAATGCTTATTAAATATATCGCAATTTCGATCAAAGCAATCTAATTCTGTACATGTTATAATAACGATAATACCATCTGTAATATGTAACGAACCTATAAATAATAAAGCTTTCGTCTACAATTTATTAAACTGTACAGAAAAGTCAATAAATTTATCGATTTGGTTATCGTAATATTATGTCAATACGTGTTAATCGATTGATTACTAGATTACGTTTATTTAATACAGTCTTGTATTTCAAAACTTTTGTCATTTCATATATGTGATTTGTCGAATAGCTTGGAAACATTAATCACTTAAGTACGTTACATGCATTTTACAACCGCCATCATGATCCGTCACTGTTACATCCACCGATTCAATATTTCCTGTAAAAACAACGATCAAAGTAAACTTACCATAGCCATTGCTCCGTTCATTATCCCCTGCGGCCCAATAAAATGATATCAATTTCTTTTAAACGTGATTTTATAAAGAAATCTCAACCGATTCGCGACAAGTAACTTACGTCCGAAGCGATCCGAAGCTTGCCCTTACGGAAGTGCTATAAGTATAGGCCATACAACATTTACAATTACGTTACTTTTATCACATGTAACAAGCGTCCGTGCAGACGACGAATAGATACCTTACTTTCAACTCTAAATAAAAAGCATAATTATTTTTCTATATTTCCAAAATATTTATATCGTTAATATTAACGTTTTATTTATCCATCGAACTCGCATATCTCGATCGTAATCTGACTACAGTAGTATAATTATGACAGCCAGAGAACACATGTTCGACAACCAGAATATCTTCTCAACGCGTTTTCTTTGTTACGAAATCGAATCACGATGGATTCCAATAATTTTCAAGTCAGATTAATCAACGACGAAAAGGTAGAATATGTTCATCTAATTCGTCGTTACGTTATTTCATTTCAATTATTTTCTCGAACGTTTTAAGTCGTGTTTAATTGCGGGCATGGCGCGTGTCACTTTATTTTATAAAATATATTGGGTTGTCCAGAAAGTTCGTGCCAATTTTTATGTATATATTTATTGAATTATGTAAGTACCATTTTGTTCCACAATTTTTCCACCTTTTAAGGGATGTCCACATGTTATTTGTTTTCAACCATTTCGATATATTCAGATCTGGCCTACTAAAAATCGGCATGGACTTTCCAGACAACCCAATACTTTACACACTTTAAAATATTTACGATTATAAATGAATTGCAGGGAAAGGGTCTGTTTGCCACTAGTCCGTTTAAAGATGGAGATACAATTTTGGAGGAGAAACCCATTGTTTGTTGTCAATTCTCATGGAATTCAATGTATGGCTATTTAGCTTGCGACCATTGTTTAAAACCTTTAGAGACTGCAGAAGAAAATGTACATAGATTGACGGAAAATCCAGCAATTATTTTACCTCATCCAGAATGTTGTGAAACACAGAAGGATTTAATTACAGAATGTCCTGAGTGTGGCGCAAAGTATTGTAGCATCGATTGCCAAAATGAAGCTTACTCAAGGTAATGTAAATAAATTTATAACAAAACAATTTAATATATAATTTTCATAATTTTAGATATCACAGTACATTATGCCTACACTCAAGAGAAAAACAAGGCTCTCATCCCCTTACACAATTAAACGATACATGGAAACAAATGCATTACCCACCAGAATCAGGAACAATAATGCTACCAGCTAGAATGGTAGCTCTTGTTAATCAAGCCAATAATAAAGAGGAGATCCTTTCTACTTTTTCACAATTTTGTCATAGTGCAGTGAATGATATGCAGCAAATTACACACAAGTTATTGGATGAAAAGTTCATTGGTCAGATTGATGTACTCAGAGAAATGATGCAAAAATCTTTAAATACTGAATTTACATCGCATGTATGTGATTTAAATATAAATTAGAGTGTTGTGTCATAGCATAAAATGTTTAAATTTTGATTTACAGTGGTTTACACCGCATGGTTTTAGAAGCCTACTAGCTCTGATAGGTACAAATGGTCAAGGAATTGGAACTAGTTCGTTTGCACGTTGGGTAAAAAACGTATCTGCATTAGAATTACCAAGAGAGGAAAGAATACAAGTTGATAAATTAATAGACCATATATATGATGAAATGGAGGAAGGTACGTTTTTCTATAAAGCATGATAAACTATAGACTTCCATGTTTAACCATTGGTACTTTTACTTTTGCAGCAGTAGGTTCTTTCTTAAATAATGAAGGTTCTGGTCTTTATACTCTGCAGTCAGCTGTAAATCACAGTTGTGTACCAAATGCAATTGTAGAATTTCCTTATTCAAATAATGTATTGGTTTTAAAAGCAATACGGAATATTCAACCAGAAGAGGAAATATGTATAAGTTATCTTGACGAATGTGATTTAGAAAGAAGTAGACATTCTAGACAAAAGACTTTATGTTCGTTATATTTGTTTCTTTGTCGCTGTGATAAATGTTTGTCGCAGGCCGACGATCCTGATTTAACATCAGAAGATGAAATAGACATGTCTAGCTGAGAAAGTGTATTTAAGGAGATATATTGAAAACAGTTTCGCATATTAAATTATTTTATTCGTAAACCTTTATTTTACAACAAAGTTTTATATAAATTACATACAAGGTTTTTTTATTTGAAAGAATAAAACCAAATATTATAACTGCGTCTTTATGTACATGGAACATTACCTTTCATTTGTTGAATTTTAATGTATCAGGCTAGAATAAAATATACACATATTTTTCAACTTATCATCTAATAAACTTCGTCTTACAATATAAAAATCCCATTTCGATAAAAAGAGGATGCATTTATTTCATTCATCCCAAACATATCATTTGTCAAGTCAATTAGAAATATATTAAGTCCTATAATACTTCAAAAACATCAATCTAAGAATTGCACAAAGTATAAAACTAGACCTGAATAATTTTAATCAAAAGAACAGCACTGGTAACGATATTTTTAGATACGGTAACAACTACAATAATGCTTTGCCTTCGTTATTAACTAGACATGAATGTCAATTATCATCTAATTATCAGAGTCGTCAATCCTTTCGAATCATAAATTGGTTTTTACCAGATACCATAAAATTTGATATATAACTTGGTGCAGGTGTTACAAGTACTTGTTGTTCCATCAATTTTGTTAAAAATGTAGCAATATTATGGCTACGAAACTCCCACCTGAAAGATATCAAATAAAAATTTATAGTTGTATTGACTATAATTATTCTGAAAAAAAGCTACTTACGTTACATCGATTTTTTCATTTGGTAGTTTTGCAGATACATCCTTGTGTGCCCAAGGTATGTTTGTTGCATTTATGACAAGTGATTCTAAAGTAGGAGGATCATCTCCAAAACATTTTTCCGCATATTTTCTCCGTTGTTTATGTTGAGTAAAGTCTATACCTGTACTCCTGAAAAATATACAAGACACGTGATATAAGTATTACTCTTTTATTACAAATAAGTGTTTAACTCAAGTTTCTTAAAAATATTACTTTATATCGGGACTAGCATCCATGTACTGCACAGATTCATTAATATTTTCAGAATCCAATGCTTTTCCTTTCTGCCTCCAACACATTTCAATCAATGATTTAAGATCTTTGCCTGTTAATTTAAGCGTGTAACTTTTCTTGTATCCCATGCTGTTTACTATTGCTTGTATTATATCGGGTGATATATTTTTTTTACTACTAAAGAAATACTCATGGCCGATGAATAGAGCAATGAAAATAGGAACTGGGTTCAGATTTTTTTGTCTTTTGTGTTTTGAATGCCTTGCTTTCACAGAGATATATGTAATACCATTGTGTGTGTTTATTTTCACATCTATGTTCAGTCTTAAGGAATCAAAATAATCTTGCATAGAACTTTGAATTTTTCTGCTTATGAAATAATGTGCAGATGTGTTAGAACCTACTAATTTGTGACCATACCATGTTCTGCGTTCGCTGTGCCAACTTGCATCTGAAATGTTTATGTATTATTGTCAACCTACAAGTAAATAAGAAGGAATAATAAAGAATAAACATTACCAATTAACTGCAATGTCGAGAAGCGTTCTCTTAAATCACTAACTCTGAATTTTGCATTCTATAAAAATAAAAAAATTATAAAAACAAAATTGAAACATAATTCTAGCATATGTCAGAGTAAAACTTACAGCTATTGCTGCTTTGATAAGCTGAGCTGCATTAACCGATGTGAAACTTCTACACTGTTTAATCAATGTGGATTTTATATCCGTCCATGATATTTCAGGAAACGTAGGCATTATCGCTGGTTCTAAGTCTTCAAATTTGAATCTTTTAATAACATTGACTATGTTTACTAGTATTTGGATGGATGGTGCTGGAACATCAGAAAAAAGTATCTTCTTTATTCTAACACAATTTCAACAAATCACATCTCTCGATTTTGGAATCAATTGATACTTGAGAAACTAACCAACTGACATTATGCACGGACACAAATAAAATAAAGTACAGTTGCAGTGAGAATTTAAAGTAGCGCCAAACGTTCACTGAAGTTTCTTTATATACCTCTGATACACCTATTGGACATTAATGGCGTAAGTTGCACAGGCGCATAAAACGCTCGCCATTTCCCGCCTAAAATAAACGGTTATTTATACTAATGGCGCCATTGGTGGGAAAACGCCCAAGTTTGTAATGGAAATAGTTGCTACTGCTGTTACTAGATGACGCGACCAATACTTTCTAATAAATTATATATTTTTCTTTCATAAATGAATAATTAATACAATTCTGTGTTTCGTAACACTACAATATATCAGTTAATATATCAAATTTATCGTTTTTATGACCAGTTATTTAATGCAGCAATAATTATCGACCCTTTACTTAATGGCGCCATCATACATAAATACTGGGAACTATTTTCGCTACAAACTTGGGTATTTCCTTACCGATGGCGCCACTGGTATTAAAACTAGAATTCGTATGGGTGCGCAGGAGTCAGAACAGAATTTCGAATTGACTTGAGCGACAGTCGCGGAAAAAGTAGAAAATTCCGTGACAAAGACAGAGAGGGCGATACAACAATTGCAGGAGAGACGAGGATAGGGCAATTAGGCTAGCATGATTTTTTTCAAGGATATTGAAGCAAAGAAGCAATATTTTCTAATAATTCTGGTTTTAATATAATCGTTACACTTTGGCGGATGCGACTCCAAGGCCTGATGTTGGAAAAAATATATGTAAACAAATTTCTTCTATAAGAAAAAAAAAACGTACTTTTATTGTTTATAAAGTTTTAAGGGCGAAATTGCAAAATCAGTCCTTGGAGTCGCATCCACCACAGTGTAACGAATATATTAAAACCAGAATTATTAGAAAATATTGCTTCTTTGCTTCAATAT
>NC_071979.1:23344831-23358005 GCF_026283585.1 Hylaeus volcanicus
TTGTCGCTCAAGTCAATTCGGAATTCTGTTCTGACTCCTGCGCACCCTTCAGTGATTTTGCCTGTTATCAGGGAGCGGTCTATCAGTCGCTATGTTTAGGAGCGAGAAATTTGTAAGCTTATCTGCTCACAGAGCGGCTTAGTGAGCGTTATCCTTTCTGGATGTACCCCAAGGTTTTCTACGACCAGCGCCCTATATCACGCATGCATACATATGTACGTGTAGTAACAAATTGGTTTTTATTCGAAGCAAATTAAATTACATTTAAATTACATCGTGAATTATGAAAACTTGAAACGATACCGTTTCAAGTATTCCAATTTCGTTTGGGGAGGGGTTTTAGTGTACCGAAAGTGGCACGTTTATTAACGAAACGAATTTGAGTCATAATCTCCCCACTCCAGAGAGACCGATACTATATTCTACGAATAATGGAGATGTGTTCGAGTTAATACGCAGGCGCATTATAAGAATGCGAGATTATAAATAAAGCACTAAACGACTATCGTGTGAAGTTGTCACGGTGCACTCGTCGCATGATGGCGCAACATGTTGACTGTTCAGGCAAACCGGCAGCTCTTTTATTATTTGTTTTTACGATATTCAACTTAGTATACGCTAATGCATTTACAGGAGTGAACTTGCTTGATAGTCCGAGTGTAGAATCAGTGAATGTCTTGAGCAGAGAACAATTTGGTTTACTACATCATCTGCATGTTAGTTCAAGTTTCCTGGTTGAAGTTTTTGGCACCGGCCTCGAGCGCAATGTTTCTTTGCGCTGGTCTCCTACATCCGACAATTGCGATCCGAATAACAAATTGAACGCGATCTGGATCGCACCGAATGGCAATCGCGCGATATATCAGTTCGTCCAAGTTCCCAATTTTAAGGTTACTACGATCTATTTCTGTCGAAGAGTCGTTACCAGGTTCGACGAAACATGGACCAATCTTGGAAGCAGCTTTACTATCAATCCACCGTTGCAATCGCAGTAAGTTTAAAATACTCGATAATTTACTTAACTCTTAACACTGTCCACATGAAATCCTTTTACTAATAATAGATATTCATTTTGTGACATGGCATAATTCTTTTTTTATGAGGATGAAAATACCGATGTTACCGACAGCAAGGATCTCATGCTACGAGATTACGATTATATACGTCAAATGTTTATTTTTTCTATGATGCAATGTAGGATTAACGCAGAATTTCCTTTATTAGATTTATTTTATTTACGTACTTAAACATGGAGTTACACATAACTTCGCTTAATAGATGGCTTATAAATAGATAAATACAAAAAAATATCGTCGTAATTATTTATATATTTTTGCCAGCACATATGCTTGCAAAAGATTTAAATGTACCAGAAGCTTCGTTTAATTTATGTTGTTTCCACAAATGAGGAATATCTTATTTATACAGGAGTAAAATTTGAAAATAATAAAATGCATGTTTTATCTCATTAAAAATCTTAGTTAACAAATCAGTCGTTTTACATACACATTATGTATATCCAAAATAAATAATTACAGATTTCTTATTATTTAGCTTTCAATACTTTGTTTTACTATTTTTTTTTTATTTTGTAACTTTGACCTAGATATCTATATTTACATAAATCTATGGAAAGCATTTTATGTCATATATTGTGAACTATTTTTTCGAATAATAAAACAATCTTATTTCACTTTTTATGTCAAATGCATATTTTATTCTCAGAAATTATCTTCGTACACGCCGTGCCAATTCATTACCCACTGTCAACAATTTAGTAGACGAACAAGTCCATAAAGGAGCATTTATCGAAGGTTTGAGAATAGAAATAGCAGACAAGGATCCTAGTTATAGTGCAGATGGAATTCCTGAGTTGCTGGCTGGAAGCAAGGCAGTTATAAGATTATTTGGCTTTGGTATCACAGAAGATACTTTAATCACTTTCACAGATGAACGAGGAAAAAGGGGTCAAATTTGTGAGAAAATTAAAACAGATGAATTTCTAGTAAGTGTTTATTTATGTTGTCTCCTACTTTATTTCATATGCACACATGTGTACATACTTGATTAAAAATATGTGATTGCTATAGGTAAAGAATGTGAGGAACCATACTGCAACTATTGATGTGGTATTACCACTTGGTTCACCATTTTATGTGTGTGTAAAACAACCAATACATGGGAAGGAAGGCTCTGAACTTTTACTTTTTAAACATCAAGGTACTGAAACATGGATTACTGTAAGTAATATTTTTCGTTTGGAAACAAATAAAATATTAAAAATTCTTTCATTTTATAATAATAAGAATTATTTACAGATTTATACATACGAGAAATTCTTGCCCCTTTGGCTTGGTATTGTAATTATTCTCATGTGCCTCAGTTTTTCTGCTCTGTTTTCTGGTCTAAACCTAGGGTTAATGGCAATGGATAGAACTGAATTAAAAATACTGTGTAATACTGGAACAGAAAAGGTAATTTCACTTATGTTGAATAAATTTAATTCTATATAATTTCATAACTTTTTGATCATATCTATATTAAAGGAAAAACAATATGCAAGGACAATACAACCAGTGAGGAATCATGGGAATTATTTGTTATGTTCAATTTTGTTCTCAAATGTCTTGGTGAATTCGATCTTTACTATATTGCTAGATGACTTGACTTCTGGATTAGTTGCTGTTATCTGCTCCACCTTGGCTATTGTAATTTTTGGTGAAATTTCACCACAGGTATGTTCATTTATAAAAATATATTTAATTTCTTATTTGTATGTATTGTTTGTTATTAATCCACTGAACTGTAATTTCTTTTAGGCTATTTGCAGTAGACATGGGTTGTGTATTGGCGCGAAAACAATTTATGTAACAAAATTGACCATGCTATTGACATTTCCATTGAGCTATCCTATTAGCAAACTTTTAGACGTTCTACTTGGTGAAGAAATTGGCAATGTATATAATCGCGAACGTTTGAAGGAGCTTGTAAGGGTGAGATAAAAATCTATAGGATATTCTATTATTTTATACAATATGTACTTAATACAGTTTTTATTTTTAATTGCAATTTTAAGTATATATAATCAAACACCTTTCTAAACTTTTTACCGTTATGAATCTTATCAGAATAAGCATGGGTAGGGCAGATAATTATACTGACATCCAAATTCAATCATATGTAGGTAAGATATAGATCTACTGACGTTTACTTCAAGTTCTCTCCTTAAAGTTTTCTACAGAGTACATGTTAGATTACTTATCAATGTGAAACTTAAATAAGATAACTTTACGTACTCGTACTGTGCTAATTGAAACTGAACTTATCGTTGAAATATATTTCTATAAGATACATGTGTTTATGTACACTGTGCGGGATAAAACTTGTCATAACGTCACAGATGCGCGAGTTTCATCGACGAAAATGCGATCCTTATTCAAATTCTGGGCGTGCGTAAGGGTAGATGTGCGGGAGACTGCGCAATCAATTCACCATTGATTGCTACGCATCATTCGTATCTCGTTAGAGCGTTATTTAAATAGCAACGCACTCACAGCGTTTGATCGAGGGTTGAAAAATAATTTGAGTGCCATTCTTATATGATATAATAACATTGTTAAATATTTAGTATCACCTTATGAAAAATCATAACTATATCAGTGCCGCCCATCTTCACAGGTGACAACAGGGTATAACGATTTAGAAAAGGATGAAGTGAACATTATTGCTGGAGCATTGGAATTACGAAAGAAAACTGTTGCAGATATTATGACAAAAATTGAAGATGTGTACATGTTGGATTACAGTGCTATTTTAGATTTTGAAACAGTATCGGAAATCATGAAATCCGGTACGTATTTTTTTTGTAAGAGTTAATTTATAATTTATAATTTGTAAATGAATGATTGCAGTGTCTGTTATTATTAATTTTCAGGTTTCTCACGAATACCAGTATACGAGGGGACAAGGACGAACATAGTAACAATGCTTTATATTAAAGATCTTGCGTTTGTTGATCCAGATGATAACATGCCGCTTAAAACTTTGTGTCAATTCTATAAAAATCAATGCAACTTTATTTTTGAGGATGTTACATTAGATATAATGTTTAAACAATTTAAAGAAGGTTAATGTTTTTCAGTGAAATATTAATATAGTATATGTTTCTTAATAACAGACATATAATAAACATACACGCTTATTTTAGGCCATAAAGGTCACATGGCATTTGTTCAGAGGGTAAATAACGAAGGTGAAGGGGATCCATTTTACGAAGTAATAGGATTGGTTACATTGGAGGATGTTATAGAAGAATTGATTCAAGCTGAAATTATGGACGAAACTGATGTCTTTAGTAAGATTCTTTAACAGATTACGGCGATTATCGAATGATATTCATACTAAACAAATTTATTCTTTACAGCGGACAACAAAACTAAACGTAGGAGACAAGCTAAGCATAAAATACAAGACTTCACTGCATTCGCGGAGAAGAAAGAAAACCAACGAATTCATATATCACCGCAGTTGACATTGGCCATGTTTCAGTATTTGTCTACAAGTAGGAAGAAGTGTTTTGATTTAAGAAAATATGAGATTTATATAAAAATCTGTTCTAATACTCTTAAAATACATCTGAGTGTAATGTATAATCCACAGCTGTAGATGCATTTAAGTCCGATACAATATCGGAAACTATTTTACGTCGTTTGCTTAAACAAGATATTATTTATCATATCAAAGTCAAGTCGCGTGAAAAGGCAAGGAATGACCCGGTAGCAGTGATTTATCAACAAGGAAAGGCAGTCGACTATTTTGTTTTGATCTTGGAAGGTCGAGTTGAAGTTACAGTCGGTAAAGAGAATATGATGTTTGAAAGTGGCCCGTTTACATATTTTGGTTCTCAAGCGCTCACCGTTAATATCGGAGTTGGTAAGACTTGCGACGAATTTGTCTCTATAATAACATCTATATCGTATTTCTTATATATCGGATTTTTCAGCGGAATCTCCCATCAATACAAATCCCCAGGCAGTAGGGAGCATACAGTCGATCAACCTCGATTCTATGTTGCGATGCACGTTTGTTCCCGATTATACGGTGCGAGCGGTAACCGAAGTGTTTTACGTTAAAATTAAAAGGTCTCTATATTTGGCTGCGAAACGAGCTACGCTCCTGGAGAAAAGCCAAAAAGATCCGTTACCCGGTCACGAGCAGTTTGACGACGAAGTGGAAAAGGTTAATTATTACGTGAAATTTTTATAAAATTGCAGTCCATGAGAATATTTCGTAATTTTTCATTTTTAGTTGTTGCACTCTTTGGACGAGGATGATCGCAGCGTACCAGAATCTCCGGTGTTACCAATCGATAAAGAAAAGGACAACGTACAATCTCCCATTCATAGTGCAACAGCTCCAACTTCGCCTGCTCCAGTCAGTGCTAGCCCAGTTACGCATTCGAAGTTCATTTCATCGTATAGTGATCACAATGGCAAACTAAAAAATTCGCCAATAAAGGTTTCGTCTTTGTTATAATCTCTTTATTTTTACGCCAAAGGTATAGTGGTAGAAAGTAATCATTTTATATATTAATTTTAGACACCTTCGGTAACAAGCCCTACCGGAGAACACAAGTTAGATTTGGATACGGAAATACTTGCCTGTCAAGAAGCGAATAGAGTGATGTCAGCAAAGAAATTAATCGAAGACGAAGAGAGAACGAATCTCCTGCCTAAGCAAGAGGATTCTTAACGTTCGGAGAATAGTCGATGATGACCATCCACGTCGACGCTGTTCAACTTGCAGGTATCAAACAACGAAGAGCAGGAAAAACCTCTATGACATACAATGCTATAATGGCATTATGTACTTAACGAATTACTTAAATATTTATCGCAGAACAAATCGATACCGATCATGTGAGTTTTAAGTTCTAAATAGATGGCTCAGAGACTGTCCGCGATATCCTAGTTCTATGGAGTTAGTACGCTCAGGGAAGGTTGCCAAATTTACAGACGTTCTCTTATGGATTCAATTCTTCTCATAGTCTACGTAAGCGACATAATACGTAACCAATACCCGAATCATATTTTCACTCGACAAATGTCTTATTTCTGCTTGAGCGCTGCTTTATGAAGCATAATTGTTTTTCTTATAGGGAGCGAAAAGCTCGTCGAAAGTTGTACATTTTCACTGTCATAGGAAAGCTCATCTTACATTATTGACCGTATAATGCACATATGTTTTCAGCAGTTTCTATTCAGCCTTTGTAAATATCATTTTACCATGCAATTTATTTGAAAAAACTATCTCTCTTAAATACGTATTTCATCCCTAACAATGAAATACACGTCTATATGGCAATTGTATATGAACATTTTTCGTGTTATTATGTTCTTTAAAGAACGAAACAGATTTCAAAAGGATTCGAAGCAACGAAAGGCTTGCGAATATCGTTGAGGTTATGTAAATTTTGTTCTCGTCGTAGGAACAAGGAATGTATTCGACCAAAAGCACGTTGGATATGTAGTAGAAGGGACTAAAAGTTGAGAGAAACGTTTCTAAAAAGAGTATTCAAGCACATTATTTAATCCATTTTATAAGTACACAAAGGAGAGGGTAAGGTGGCTGTAAAATAATTGTTTTTGTCCAGTAATCTCGTTTTCCTTGTATCGTACTCCCGATACGAATGTGAATAGTGTGAATAGAAATAAGGAATAAATCCCTCACTTTTGTAATCACTTGTAAGGAGATCCTCGGCATATAAGTACGATAGTAGTTCGTTATATTTTTATTCAGTGCCTTAACGAATTGTAAAACTATGTTTAATCGTCTGCAATGAAATGCACTTTAATAGAAAATTAATATAATTTCGATAATAAATTCAAAATGTACGTTCATTTTTATTCATTTACGTTAGTACGATGTCGCTAATTTAAACATTTTTTTTTTATTTAATTTTTTTTTCAAAATAAAAGAGATATTCATTTGTCATACGCTTTCATACGATACATGATATTTATTATACATATACGTTGATGAAATACTCGTGCACAGCGTAACGTAAGAATACAGTCGTGTATTCTTTAAATGAAAAGAGTATGCTTTCATTTTTCTTACTTACCGTGTAAAACAAAAATTAATTTACCTATACAAAATAACGGTCAACATTTGTACATATCCTAAGTTTGAAATAGTTAAAGTAAGTGCGAAAAGAGATCTCCCTGAATTTCGAATTATCCCTAATAAAGAGATAATAATTATCTGATAAGCTGTTAAATCTGCTAAATAACGAAATAAGACCAAAAAAAAAAGAAAGGACGTGTCGTCGGATTTTTTACGAAAATATTAATTGACTAGCGTACTTAACGTAAGAAATATAGAACAAGTTCAACATAAAGGATCATTAGAATAGCGGAGAGATCTTAGAGTTTCTCATTTCAATCATCGCGACCTATCGTTATTTTCACATAAAATTTAATAGTTAGACTGTTACTGCCATATTTTGTATACTCACTAATTGTTGTATCAATGTTTGTTTTAAACAATTTTCAGAGAACAAATTGAACATTCGAAACTGAATACTATCGCTATACGAGTATCAGTTATTCGAAGATCTTCGAACGAGAACTCAATTTTAAAAGTGTTGAATTCTACGTATGCATGCTTATATCTTGCAAACAAAATATATCTATTTTAGATTAGCGTAAAGTGTACAAAATCGTTCAGATTTTATTTTTTATATACATATATATCTATATTTATTGTTTGAACGATTTTATGTGAACATATATGTTTGCATGTGTCTTATAGCTTTGTGGAATGTTTTCATAAATATGAAATAATGTGCGATATAGCTTTAAAATATATTCGTTTTAACGTATTCCGTTCACGGTATTCTATATATTGCAGAAAGTGAACGATTAATGTCAACATATTTAAGTGACATGTAATTTTAAACTGCAATACGTGCACACACAATACAATAGGTACATATCGTCTATTCCGTAGCATTTATTATTTTTACGCAATTAACTGTATTTTTATTGTTAATTATCTTTTTTTGTTGTTAATTTACAATGAGAATTACACACAACATTTTTTGTAGTTCACTTAGTTATTAAATATTAGTTTAAAGACCATTTATTACACTTGTTGAGATTCGTTAATGCATACTTACAATTTTTCATAGGAACTATAGATGTTATCAACGCTAACGATATGCTTATATTCATGAAAATCTTAAATCAACTTTATAATCAATGTTTCAACTTATAGAAGAAATTCTAATGAAAACAATCAACGGAAAAATGAGAAATTCACGTTGTGTTGCATTTGCAATGTGATATTTTGTTTGGTATGAAAGTAGTGCTAAATTTTGTTTACACTGATACAAGTTAAACTTCATCGAAACTATGATCTTAGAAATTCCATGATTCTTCTTGATATGTCGCAATTTTTCGAATAAAGGCATGCGTACTAAAAAATCAACACGCTCGGTACAGGTGTATGTCAGCGAAATTACTGCACATACTTTCAATGAAATAACACATTAAGTCTGTACTACCGTTACCGTAGAGTCGAGGTGTGTCGATAAAAAAAAAAAAATGTACATTCGAAAAAAAAAATAGAGACAAGTACATATATATCAACGCATTACTGTATACATAAAATAAAAGTATAATTTCGTTTTCAAAGTATTGGTCTATTTTCACTTGTAATCTATCGTAGTATCAGCTAACGACAAAGTTCGAAATCGTTTAAAAACAGTTTTGCACAAAATGTTTGACGAGGCAGTACCAGACTCGTGTCTTCACACGGGTGAATTTATTTACGAGCTGCAACCCTCGTAGAAAATCTAATAGCTACCCTCCTGTATATGGGGTGGATTTATATTATTACCACGCAGTTTTTCTCTTATAAACATAGAAGAAATATTTAATCACTTTTCACCCTTGAATTTTTAATATCACTTAAACTATATTTATGGAGCCTCAATTATTTTTTAGTCGGTAAACTTTCCTTGCCATATGATTTTATTATAATAAGAATATTGAACAGTAGTATATAACACGTACACCCTATATACATAAAACGGACCCTTCTGCATTCCAAGGCTGCCGAGAATTCGTTACGACCATTCAACTTCCCCTCCGTTAGGTGGTTTTCGAGCTGCATCCCTTTTATTCCACACAGTGTAGACCGGTAGATTGATTTAAAATAAGAGATTGCGAAAGAAATCGATAAGTTGAACACTTTTCTTAACGTACAGCCGCTATGCAAGAATTACTTCGCTTACAACTACTTTTTCAATGGATTTATCGTACAATTCATATACAGGGTGTCCCAAAAATGTTGTAACACCTTGAAAGGGGTAGTTCGGGAGATGATTTGAAACAACTTTTTCCTTAGCGAAAATGTTGTCCGAGGCTTCGTTGAGGAGATATTAACGGAAAACACTGACTAATCAGAGCGCCAGTATGCCAGTGGAGCGCACGCGGTAGCGTATGAGCGCGGCCGCCTAGCGTGTAGCCACGCCTACTGCGGGCGCTCCAACGGTATACTCGCGTTCTGATTGGTCGGGGTTTTCCGTTAATATCTCCTTAACGAAGCCTCGGACAACAATTTCGCTAAGGAAAAAGTTGTTTCAAATCACCTCCCGAATCACTCCTTTCAAGGTGTTACAACATTTTTGGGACACCCTGTATATACAGAGTGGAGGTGATTTGAAACAACTTTTTCCTTAGCGAAAATGTTGTCCGAGGCTTCGTTAAGGAGATATTAAAGGAAAACACTGACCAATCAGAGCGCGCGTATACCGTTGGAGCGGCCGTGGTAGCGAAGGCTACGTGCTAAGCGGCCGCGTCCAATGTCCTTCAAGACGCGTCGAGTCACTTGTTCGCGTACGAGCACGGCCGCTTAGCACATAGCCTTCGCTACCGCAGCCGCTCCAACGGTATACGCGCGCTCTGATTGGTCAGTGTTTTCCGTTCATATCTCCTCAACGAAGCCTCGGACAACATTTTCGCTAAGGAAAAAGTTGTTTCAAATCACCCCCTGAACCACCCATTTCAAGGACCTCCAACATTTTTGGGACACCCTGTATTTATTGAAAAATACAAATTCAAGTTTAAAATACGAGTACCATGTAAAGCCTCCAGGGGGATCATCTTGAAATCCAAGGAGAGCGCGAAAGAAAGTTTCTAAACGTTCGTTGATAACGTAAACATCTCTTTCTACTAATAGATTGGAGGCGTAGAATATTAAATAAATAACAAGAAAATATACAAATTGGTTTGTTAAACTACTTGTATATTTGCACCTGCGCAGAACAATGTACCTCGGATGACTGAACGTGACTCCCGATGGATGATAGTTGCTCGATGCTGTCAGTTAGCGGGTAGCATCTGCAGGCGTCGGACGCGTCTTTTTGTAAGTCTGTAATCACTGTACTTTTCCACGTTGCTATAAATTCATTTTTATTTTTATAAAACGTTGCCATTCTTCTTCCTAGTGTATTTAAAACCGTTAGAAAACCCCTAATGGAATTTAAAATCTAAATCTCCTTAGATTTAAATTTACAATTGCCTTGCTTTTGAACATTGGATTTACGCACCGTTTCAAAGGTACGTACATTTTATACACTTTTTTACATTTTCTAACCGTTTGGAAAATTTATATGTTTCGCATAAATAATTATACTATTTGTTACAATTATATAAACATTGCGTCGCCTAAGGGAAACAATTAAAATTCGACTATTTTTGATTCGAAAGATCTGGGTCGGGATGGCGATAACACCGCACGAATAAACCGTAATAAAATCATTTATTAACCCGAGAACTAAATTCAGCGGGACAACTGAACTGTTATTGGTAATTTATCGATGTCGACTAACCGTCACCGAGATCGTTATCCATTCTTACACTTTAAAGCATTGAAATGTAAAAGCTTGATTGACGATACTGTTAAAAATAGTGTTTACTTTGATGCTTAAAAAAAAAAAAGAAGAAGAAGAAAACAGTTCTTTGAAAATACGACGAGAACTTACGGCACGGTAATTGCATGAAATGGACGAGAGTTTCAGTCTCTGTAGGGTAAAGCCGCTCCCTCTGGTCATTAGGATATTTCAGTTCCTTCGTTGACGCGAAAGTCAACCTCGATCACCTCTTTTTTGGTTCGAACGATATCGATGTTCCACCAGGCTTTATAAATATCCCTCGGCATAAAAAAAAAAAAAAAAATATCGATTATCACTTCTGCCGTATTTTTGTCCACAATTCAATTTGCCAGGTGCTTTTATTAAACCCTTGTGATCGTTGTTGTTTTATCGATGATTTTGTTTTTAATTATCCGTACGAGTAAACACGGCCTCCGTAACATCCTTCCCATGTATCTATAAAAATAAACATCAATAATAATGTTAATTAACGAGGGCATACCCCTGTTTTGATAAAGAAAGATTAAAGGAAATTCAAGCTCTTACTGAATATATGTGTACCCTCGGGGAAAAACTCGAGTATATATCCTAATATTGACAAAATTTGGACTTATGGTAGTTTGTCCATGAGACGCTGATATATGGTCGTCACTTTGTATCTTTCTAGTAGATACGGTCTATCGTTGCATTGAAATCCGCAACCGAACAAAGATGGTATAAATCGTCTTCGTAGATAAGAGTAATAGATGAAAAATCGACAGAATCGAAGGAAAAAAAGAACGATCGAACGAGTGCCCTATGGATCGTAAATCTTCGAGCAAGATTTACACGTGTAGACATCGGACCCCGTTGTTTGTATTAAAGCAAATACATCCTGTGCGTACGTGTGCGCGCTGCACGAAGAAAACGACAATTTTGCAAAGGAACACGATACCCGTGGTTCTGCGTAAACTCGTCCCGAACCGACCACCGTCACGAAGAGGGGAAACGTTTCGTCGCTTTTTTTAAATCTAACGAATCGTGTTAATCTTCTTCGAGCTGTAAACTTTCGTAAATGTTTTCTGAACTCTGTCTCAAATTACTATTCTTGTTTACCGATCCGTTAAAAATAGATGGCAAGACAAAGAAATCCTTCACGCGCGGATCGATTGATCTTGAACGACCGTGTACGCGCAGACAGGCCCTATCTCAAGGCTGGATCAGCTAGACGATTCGACCTGGCCCTCTAACCATTTAGAGACTATTGAAACGATTAATAGTCCCGCGTCTGAGGAAAAGAACGTTTACAAACCAAAAACGGAACACCGTTTAAAGTTTATAAACACACCATTGGCATTAGTTCATGTTACAGCGTCCGAATATTACTAAGTGTCCGAATATTACTCGGTGTATCAATAAAGCTATACGATCGATCGTAACTGGCTCTAATAGATCTCAAGTTGGTTGTCCAGAAGTTAAATTGCATTAAGCGATTCGCCTGTTACAGACTCGATAAGTCCTATCAACCGGATACAGCGTCGCGGATAGCACCAATATAAAAGCCTGCTAAAATGCCGAACGTCGTACGAGGAACGCTCGAGCGAGACGAAGAACGGTAAGATGGAACCGTATTAAATGACTAAACGATCAAACTCGTTCAATCAATTTTTTTCGAAACGATGACAATAAAGCCTAGAGAACGACCGGAGTGATCCTATACTAAAACAAATTCGTCGACGAACCGAACCGCAAGGATTTCAATCATGAATCTAACTCGTGATGATAAAACGTCGATGATTTAAATATGAATTCATCTTATCTTTGGGGCGAAGACGAAGAATGGGGTCCACGATACTATTTCACGTACTACAGCCAATTCGGTAATCGACAAGGAGTTAGCGCCATCGAGGTGAGTCGACGTGAAAAAAGTTTTCCAATTTTGATTAGTTCTTAAGACTTAATTCAGACTTGGAAACTCGAAAAAGTATTATTTCAAGTCGAGTGATCTTTCAAACGATCCTAAACTCGTCTACTTTAAGGCACGAGCTAGTGGTCGACGAGGTGAGTCGACGTGAAAAAAGTTTTCCAATTTTTATTAGTTCTTGAGACTTAATTCAGACTTGGAAACTCGAAAAAGTATTATTTCAAGTCAAGTGATCTTTCAAACGATCCTAAACTCGTCTACTTTAAGGCACGAGCTAGTGGTCGACGAGGTGAGTCGACGTGAAAAAAGTTTTCCAATTTTGATTAGTTCTT
>NC_071979.1:23358015-23405816 GCF_026283585.1 Hylaeus volcanicus
CGAGGTGAGTCGACGTGAAAAAAGTTTTCCAATTTTGATTAGTTCTTGAGACTTAATTCAGACTTGGAAACTCGAAAAAATACTATTTCAAGTCAGGTGATCTTTGAAACGAACCTGAACTCGTCTACTTTAAGGCACGAGCTCGTGGAAATTTTCCTCGCTCTCTTAAACATATAGATTCGCAATTAGTTACATCGGCGATTGTTGTTTTATCGTGTCACACTCGTAAACCGTCGCCGTGTGCGAAGCTATTAATTAGCAGAGGCATCGCTCGAAAACTTGTGTCTAATTAGAGAAGCGAACAATGCTGCGGTGCGTCCTAGTTTTCGTTCTTGGAATGAGCTTGCACTGCAACACGGTACGACGATGCCGCGATCCTTCCAAGTTATAGAAAGGAATCGTTTGTCCGCAGGTGGTGATACTGGCCATTAGCTTCGTTTTAGCGGTTGGTGCCAACATGGGAATAGCCGGCTGTGTGCTCAGGTACAAGGAAATGAGAACGCCCACGAACTTGTGCTTGGTGAACTTGGCCGCCGCCGATCTCCTATTTACCATTGGTGTACCAGCAATCGCTTACACTAGATTGACGCAATCTTGGCGACTCGGAGAAGTAATCTGCAGATTGCTACCCTATTCCCAGGTAAAATCCTTTATATTTCAATTTCCATGTATGTTACTTTCCGAGAGATACTTTCATTCATATTTTCTAAGTATTCGTTTAATATTAGGTTGTCCAAAAAGTTTCTTTCCTTTTATCAATAATTAATACATACACAATATTTTATGCTTTATGTTACATTACAAAGTTGTGTACAATTCATTTCGCTTCATTACTGTTATAGCATCAATGTCTAAGGAATTAGATTGTCTATTTATATAAACACTGCCACGCAAAATAATTGAATGCAACTAACGAAAGAAACTTTTAGGACAACCTAATACTTTCGTCGAGGCCTGTGCAAATAGTCATTTCAAGCATATTTACGATATAATAAGCATGGATCTAAGTTCTATTACTTTCATCTTTTAAAAATTCGTATGGATCCGCACCTATTATCGAAGCGATATTTAACAAAATATGATCGCTTTAATTGGAGCGAGAGCAAAACATCGCGTGTACACGATAATAGTACAAGTTGTTGTCATTCGATAAACCTTTATCCTTTACGGATCAAGGCCGTAATCACCCGCCACGGGTGGTCTACATACGAGGTGCTTCTTTCGATACGTTCCAAGCTCGATACTTCCTCGTGTGCCGCAACATACGAATTTAACACAAATTTAAACTTCAACGTGTATAAACACATAACATATTTTCATCTTTAAAAGACATCCGCATGTACATTTACCTGGTTGCTCTTAATTCTTATAGTTCGTCTGCGGCTTCGTGCTTCTATGGACATTAACGTTTATATCAATGGACAGACATCGATGTTTAGCGATAGCTCCCTACAGAAGTGCCTTAACGAGGCCCCGAGTACTAGCAGGTAGTCTCGTCACGTGGATCATAGCGGCTTTCGTTTTTCTACCGGTCGTATTTTGGTTTCAGCCGAAGGTATCCTTCTATTGCATTAAAAAGAAATCAATAACGAGGATGGTACTTGGTGTCACTTTAGATGTGTAACACAAAGAATCAATAATCGATATACTTTAGTCGAGTACCAATTAACATTTGATTAATTAATAGGATATCACGGATGAGTTGTCGATCTGCACTCTGGTCTTCCCGCGAAGCAAGATCGTGAACGTCTCGTTATGTTTCACGGTACCGATCATCGTCCTCGCTTGTCTTCTACCTATGGCTCTTCTGGTCTATCATTACCAACGAATCTTTCAGAAGATACTGGACTCGCGGAGCAGATGGGCTGTTCCGTGCGTTGCACAAGTAATTAATATTATCCGAATATACATACGTTTTAAATCATTCGTACTAATTTACAATGTACTATATCGTATAATTAACCCTTTGCATCACAAAGTCACCTACGACAAGAACAAAATAAGAAAAGAATTATAGCGCGAAGAGTTAAGCGTCCATGTATCACGGTCATCTATTTCTAAACGAATGCGATAAATATATCCAGGGGTTGGAGAGCAACGCAACAGGTAGAAGAGACTCGGAGCTATCGGTGGTAGGAACGTTGCTACCCTGGGCAGGAAGGAAGTTGTCAGCAGTGTCGGCCACGGGTCGCCAAGGACGTACGGGTAGTCTTTCTCAACATGAAGAGATACGACTGCACAAGCATCTTCGAGTCGTACGAATCTTACTGTTAAACGTAGTGGCCGTCCTCGTGATGTGGCTTCCGATTACCACGGTGATGCTCTTAATTTACGTTGACGGTAGAAGGCCTACCGAGGACACGAATTTTTTCTTGAGGTCGCATCATTTCGTTTGGACTCTGATCGTCGCACAATTGAATACCGTAGTCAATCCTTTACTCTATGGTGTTTTCTCTGAAAATTTCCGAGTCTGTTTCGCAAAGCTCTGGGGACGCGATAGCAATGCCAGAAGCATCGAACGTGGAGGATCGAAGAAAACCCCTAAGTCCTTGGAAGCATTTCAGAGTCGATTGGGTGGCACCAGAACACCTAGCAGCTCGAGAAATCAACAAAAGCAAGCGAAGAAAAGCTCCAGTTGCAGCATAGGTAGCATCGTCGAAGTACCCGGTTCTGAAAGATTATAAAATATATGGAGATATCGATCGATCGATGCATGGAAGGAAAGGTCCTTCCAAGGATTCGCGTCAACTAAACTGACATTCATTTTGTTTAAATTATTTTAATTTACAACTGTACATGTAATTAAATAATAGAAAATGATATAAAATATAGTACAAAATTTTATAAGAATGTATTTAACAGAAGTAAAATTCGTTTTTAATAAAACCTGACTATGTTTATTTATGGAAGTTTTTTTTACAGTTAAATGTTATTATTCGCCAAATTGCTTTCTCACAGTTTTTTTAATTTCAGATAGTTTTCTCATATCGATGTTCCCCTCTTTAATTAAGTTTTGAATTGCAGCAATTTTAGAATTTATAAAATTTGTTTTCTCAGATCTTGTTTTTCTCTTATTCTTTTCAGGGACAGGTTGAGTTACATAATTCTTTATAAGACACCAAGAGTATCCTTCATCTTTCAAAGTAATTAAATCAATTGCAACCTGCATGACATTTACCGATTTACCTTCTGGTATATGTATATCAACTATAGTTTCCTGATCTACTACTTTTTTCATACAATATATATTCTGACATTCGAATGTCAATTTAAGAATAATCCAGCTGTTCTTTGGTAGTATATTGTCAAAATTTGCAGACAGAAACGATTTATTAGCTATTCTATGTA
The DNA here is from genome assembly GCF_026283585.1 of Hylaeus volcanicus. Classification (NCBI taxonomy): domain Eukaryota; kingdom Metazoa; phylum Arthropoda; class Insecta; order Hymenoptera; family Colletidae; genus Hylaeus; species Hylaeus volcanicus. The sequence continues at coordinate 23,361,364 of NC_071979.1, forward strand.
TCGTAAATTTCGGACAAAATCTAACTTTATGTTTATGAGCATATAAATTTATTCTTCTGAGCTTATCTTCTTCCCTTATTAATTCTTCGTTCAATCTATGTAATGTTTGAGTTCCTTTATAAATCTTGTCCATTACAAGATCGGTATTTTTCAACATGTCTGCATTAAGGTCAATAAAAGTATCATTTTCTACTGATAATGTCTTTTCCACTACATCCGTAGAAAACGCTACTAGTTGTTTGTCCAACGTTAGCCCTAATATTGTTTCGAAATCATAATATTGCAGACAAGCAAAATTTTGATCTTGAATTTTTATCCTTAGGATATTATCTGTTAACAATAGTTTTTTCCCACAATATAATTTATATTCATCCGAATAGAGAAGTAACAAGGTATCTTCTGTTAATAGACTAAAACTAGCGCAAATAGCTTGTACATTTGTTTGTAAAGAAATTTTTTCAAAAGTAAGCGTATCATTTTTTGAATGTATTACAATAACAACATCTGTAGCAGTGATAAGCAGCAATCCATCGATCTTAGAATTTCTATATACAGGTACAATATCTCTAATAGAATAAATGCTATCATATATTATTTGTACACTCTCGTTTGCTAGTATTAAAACTCTTTTCCCAACTGCAATAACACATAAATTTTCTACGATAGAATCCTTATTTGTTATAGCCCTTATAAACTGTTCTGTAGCACTCTTTGAATTCATTGGATAAATGCACAAGTTCGTTAAATTACTTTCCTCCAAAGAAAGTTGAAGCAACAATTTACTCGTCATCAGTTGCTTATTATCTAAATAAAGATACTTATTCCTTATTGTCAATACTTCGTAAAAAACAGTGCCCATTCCAATCGCACTCTTACTTAAAACAGCAAACTCTCGCTCTCTCGAAAGCTTGTATATTCCTTGTGGAATGCAAATTACAAAAATTCGACCCTCGAAACATTGAATATTTTTTATCGGAGCAGGAGCTGTCAAAACGTCAATGGACACAGGACTGTCAGCCGTGTATGGAAATATCGAAAGCTTGTCATCGTTCCAACAGAAACAAGTGTATTCGCCGTAAAACGTATCGAGGATGAAAGATTTTGGCACGAAAGAATCATCTGTCGTAATATACATTATTACTAATGCACGATATTTGCAATTTTATTACCATTAACGTTAAATTGAATTATATCTTCTGATACAACAGCTGACGACAGCGAACAACTGCGAACAACAGCTTATAAATAAATTCATAGACGAAATAAATGTGTTACATAAGTGAACGCAACTGAAAAAATACGCCCCTAGCGATCCTGAACCCCCTATTTCTATTTAGTTCTAAGTCCTGTCCCCATACGACGCTGTCGGAGGTCTACAGTAAAATCCAATGGGATATCTACTCTTGATATAGTTATTGTTAGTTATTGTAATACTTGAACCCACCTGAACCTGAATCAATTTCTTGTTCGCTTTCTTGTCCAATTCTAATGCATCATTTATTTCTTTTAATCGCAAGTGTTAATACAACGTATTCGTGTGTTCCATAGAATATGTCGGATTTAATGTTTGATGAACTCGATGAAGTTCACGTTAGAAATTATGCCGAAGTACTGGAACAAAGGCAAAACGATGAAGGTGTAGATACTGCAACATCGTTCGCACAGGTGTGTTTTTCGTGTTAATAAAAGTAACTACTCCTTATGTTTTTACTTTGTTGTTTACTAGAGTGCGTTATCATTTTAATTGCAGAATCGTGTGGAAAATTTCGTACTTGACTTGTACAAGTTAAATAAGAAACCCATTTTGATGAGACAAAAACATATAGAATTATTAAAAAGATCATTGACCCATCTCAGCCAACCTTACGATGTAAGTATTTTTAAACGACCGTTATTAATCATTGTTTCTATTAAACTGAAATTTTTACTACTGTTTCTTTCATTATGTTAATTAGCATTTAGATTGCAGCAGATCATGGTTATGTTATTGGATTTTACATTCCCTCGAAATATTAGGAGAACGTTTGGACGACGACGATTATTCTAAAATTGCTACTTTTTTGGCCAAATGTCAGTCACCTGAAGGAGGATTCGGAGGAGGTCCAGGACAATATCCTCATTTAGCTAGTACTTATGCAGCTGTGAATGCACTGTGTACCATTGGTACTTATCAAGCGTATCAAGTAATTAACAGGTACATACAAATTCCATAAGTAGAATATTGATAATTATTGACACCGAATTTAAAAATAATTACATCTACATTAATTCTAGAGAAAGACTGAAACGCTTTTTATCATCCTTACGGCAGGAGGATGGTTCTTTTAGTTTGCATGCCGATGGAGAGGTGGACATAAGAGGAGTATACTGTGCAGTTGCTGTAGCAAAGCTAACAAATGTATATACTCCTGAAATGTTCAAAGGAACTGCAAATTGGGTAGCTGAATGCCAGACATGGGAGGGTGGTTTTGGTGGTTGTCCTGGCATGGAAGCTCACGGGGGATATTCGTTTTGCGGAGTAGCGGCACTTATACTTCTCGAAAAATATAATTATTGTCACTCAAAATCACTGCTGGTACAAATACTGTTTTCATTTTTATATTTTATATTCATTTGCATGAAGAAACAGAATGCATAGAGTTACCAACATGATAAAGCTCAAAATATTCCATTTTTTTTTTTTTTAAAGTCTGTTACTATGTTTCTATTTCTATCTATTTTCAGAGGTGGATAGTAAATAGACAAATGCGTTTAGAAGGTGGATTTCAAGGACGCCCTAACAAACTTGTAGATAGTTGCTATTCATTTTGGCAATGTGGAGCTTTTCCATTAATTAATGGAACTTTAAGATTACAAGGGAAGGAGTTTAATTCTAAGTATTGGTTGTTTGATCAAGAGGCTTTACAAGAATATTTACTAATTTGCTGTCAACATCCTCATGGTGGCTTTTTGGATAGACCTGATTGGTATGAATCCTGCTATTATACCATACAGTAAAACAAAAATACAAATTTTGTTGTTTTAGCTATCCAGATTTGTATCACACATGTTACGCGCTTAGTGGATTATCTGTTGCACAAAATTCTCCATGGTCTGTGGTCATCGGCCCTCGTACCACAAATTTAGTGAATATAATTCACCCGGTATACAACCTAGTAATGCCTTGTGCAAACAAGGCATTGGAGTACTTTGATAGTCTACAAATACCTGACTGAACATGTGTTTGATATTCGAAGTGCATTAATAGAATAACAAATGTTTCTATTGCATTTTGGAAAAAATTTGGAAGAGACAGATTCTATTTCACTTCATATTAAAATTGACCAACAAAGTGTAAATATAAAGTTATTTATTAATAAAATTAAGAATTACTATGATTCAATTGGTGTTCCTGTAATCATACTATACCAACACGTGGAAGGATATGTGGGAAAATAGTTAATTGGCATTTTTGTTTATTCAATTCTAACCTAGCACATCCTATTTGAATATATATATATATATATATATGTAGAAAGTCTCAGCAAGTGAATCAACGTAAATTAAATTTGGAATATAGATAAGAAGCGAACTATTACTTACAATTGGATATTAATAAATGCTATTACGTTTATTCGAACAAAATTTCGTCACCAATCTAAATGACCACTTACTATACGTAATTATCTTTACAAATTCAAGATTATGTTTGTTTTAATTTAAAAAACTTGAATTTCCACTAAAAATAAACTCATATCGTATCGTAATAGTTTTTGAAATGTTTTATTACGAACAAAAAATCTCTTACATACTGAAAACCCGGTTTATAGATGCTTCATGAGTGTATATATGTATACGTCCGGAAATGCTCCAAACACGAATAACACGTTGTACGAAGAGGATTTTGTGAAGTTTCGAGGTCAGTAGTGTCATCGTTTGAAAATGTTGAAAAACGAATTTTGTGAGAATAATGCACATTTTAAATGTAAAATTTGTAGATAAAGGATTACATTAAAAATATATTTGACAATCGTTTCCAACCTGAAAGAAGAGGTTATGGCGAAATACTTGATACAAATAGTTATATTGGGCACGAGAGTCGTCGGCAAAGCGTTTGCACGGGCATTGCGACAAGAAATAGCAGCAAGTCAAGAGGCTGCACGCAGAGCAGGTGGAGGAACGAGAGGTGCTCAACATGTAGCCGCTAATTGTAAAACTGGAATTTCTTTAGAGGAAGCTTTACGTATCCTAAATGTTGAACGATTGGATCAAACAGAAGCTATAGAGCGCAACTATAAGTATCTCATGGAAGTCAACGACAGATCTAAAGGCGGTTCCTTTTATATTCAATCGAAAGTAGTGCGTGCTAAAGAACGTATCGATGAAGAACTAAAAAATCAAACCGTTCCTCCAAAAGCAAGTTCTACACAAGAAGATAACGCTAGACAACTCTAGCGAATGTTTCTGTAGTCTAAATTTAATTATTACATCTTTAAAGACTGTATGTACACATTTAGCAATCTATATTTTAAACATAAGTAAATAAAATGAAATGTATAAATAATCAAAATTGCAAACGTACTTTGTTATTGGTTAAAATATCAAACTAAAACAGATATCTTATTTGAATAGCATATGGGTCTTTGTATTGTATAATTTTGATCGATCGTAAAAGGTAGAGAATAAGAAAACATTGAATCTTGTGTGTGTATATATATATATATATATATATACATATACATATATATATATATGTTTATATAAATAAATATTTTTAAGAGACATATAGGTTCATGTGACAGTCTTTCAATTGAAGTTCTCGCTCTTATACGAGTCCTTCCAGATATAGAATACTTAAAATTCATTATTTGCTAGACCAGCTACTTTCGCATCTTCTGGCTTAATTCTATTCTGTGTTTGACGAATGGATAACCTTTCCTGATTATGACGAACAGACCACAGATTTGGTAAAAATTTTGGTTTCATGTTCAATAGGAAGTGTTCTCTCCATATACGCTCCAATTCTACCAACCCACCTTCCCTTCTTTGAAAATATTGAACCACCTAAATAAAGAATATGTAAGTAAATTTTTCAGTGTTTTATAAAATATTTACTCTTTGTTTACTACTGCATACCTTCAAACCATGAGGTTGGCATTTAGTTTTGTCTGTATTAGGTACCGAAAGTGTAGCATTTTTTATTAATTCTTTACTCAACATATCTAAGAAAACCGGTGTAATTTGTTGTTGACCTGTACATTCTAAAATATAATGTTCTAATTCTTTACGACGTACGTCGGGTAATGTTGTTCTTTCTTTTAATGCCTTAACAGCTGAATGTAATTTCCACCAATTATTTACATATTTATTGCGTATATGTGTTAGTGGACCAGCTAGAGGCGCATCACACGTATCTGCTAACTTTTTTCTGAGCTGCAAATCGTGATAATTGCTTATTTCGTGACACGATGGACATAATAATAATACATCGTGCGACTGATGTGCTTTCATCACCACTGAAAAATAATTGAAAGTTTTTTAAATAATTTTACGTGCTTTGAGATATGTCGAACTATGTTTCAGTTTTATAACTCACACGGAAAGTATTTACGATACTCCCTGGGCACAACGTTTTTCCTAATAAATTTCTCTGAAGTTCCACACACTACGCATTGATTGACTTTAACTTGTGTATAATATTGACCAACCTCTCCTAGAGCACGGCCAGAAGGTTCAAATTTTAATCTCACGGTAAATGGTTCCATCTCGATCATTTCTCCTAATCCTTTGGTAATATACCATTCGGCTTTTTTACGATCACATGTACACAATATGTCTCCATCCGGTGCTTGTAAATAGCAATTATGATACAATGGTTTATTTCTTATAGGTATATTGATTTTACATACAGTATTATTATTTTTCTTCAAATCTCGTAAACACTTGTCAAGATTATGGATTTTAGTGTTTTTGTGATTTGCAGTTGTGTGGGTCTGTTGAGCCTTGAACCTTAAACAAATAATTTATAAATGACTTTCTATAAATTAAGACAACTTTTAATATGGAGAATATCTTATTACCTTGTATCGATTACACCGCTAGGTAAACAATGAAATTGCATATTCAAGTTTTGATTACATATACTTTTTATATAATTTACCAAGTTCTCCCATAAAGAATACTTTTCTTTTATCCTTTGCACAATCTGAAAAATATGGAATAGTTTAATTGATATTTAACATAATTCCTATTGAAACTGTCTATTATTATGAAAATGTTATATTTCTTTTTACCTGGTCATAAATAAGAACAGATGCGATTGCATCACAAGCAGCATATGCTACTTGTTCGTCAGTAAGAGTGCCAGCGTTCCAATTGCCACACCTTACTTCTACTAATTTATCCATTTCCAAATTTAAGTAATGTAAACTCAATGCAGCTAAACTTTTCGGACTTGGCAAATTTGCACGTTCTGCCAATGTCCTTAAATCAAGCGTACCACAAACTCTACATCCATAATCCGCTACTATCTTTTGACCATCTTCGTAAGAAGCAACTCCAACTTTCAGAATATGTTTACTAGCTAACAGTTCCTAAAAAAAATTTGATTCAGGTTTCCAGAATATTTCATATATTATGTCTATTGTAATTATATTAAAAGCATTATACTTTTAATTTGTGAGGAACATATCCAATTTTACTAATTCGAAACAGACCGCATACTCCATTAATTGTAGCCAGCTGGACTAAAGAAACAGGTCCTTCGTTAACCCATTCACAGTCAAAGCCCAGTATATTGTTAGATAAATTGCTTTAACATAAAAAGTATTTACTTACAGTTGTGTAAATAAACAATTCATGTTCATTCTCTTATTCATAATATCAAAAATCTGAACTTGAATTATTTATTATTATATAATATTTATATTGATATTTGTGATATAACAAGTTCTTAAGTAAAAGATATTTTGTACAAATAGTATAGTAAGCACTACCTGAATGAAAAAAGTGTAAACACGACTTACGATTCAAATGTCCATAGATAGACATACGACACAGAAAAAATGTAAACATAGCATCATCGTGTATTCTATAAACATAAGAAATTTAACAGATAGTAGTATCAAGACACAACTTACCAGCGAATATGCTGAACGGCGTAATCACATTTTTCTGGAGTATCGGCCAAAATAATTTTGTCTAACGTAATTTTGAGATCTTTTTTCTTGTCGTTATTTTTTTTATAACTTTTATTCTTTATAGTTTGACAAATGTTTTTAACGCTTTGGAGTACATTATTGCGGTATTTAGAGGCCAACAATACAAGACCTACGGTTACACATACGAGAAACATGTTGTTCCTTGCAGGATGCATTAATCGCGTAAATAGGTTTTAATTCTTGGATAAATTTATATTAAAAATTCTATATACAATTTGTTTTCCTTCTCTTACGTTTACTTAATAAATATGAATGCACATAAATTTCTTTGTTTAAGATACAAATACATCAGTAATTGAATACATTAAATAAATAAGTTAATTGAATCTATGTTTAATCTGATAATCATAAATCGATCGTGAACTAGCCGGTAGTTGAAATGTAATAGAGGCAAAAAGTTCCACTTAAAGTACGTTTGGATTATTAAATTATAAAAGACATTTGAACAATTCCGCGAAAGGTACATCACGATCTTAATTACAACAACAAATCGATAACCTTACAAGGTTCAAGGAAATCCTCAGTGAATTAGAAACCGGCCGACGTACGCCGCTACAGATACCACGCACGACTGCGATCATCTGTATATCGCCGATTGTACATATAAATTATATGGTGTACATGATATAATGGGTAAAAGACAGAGTGGCCACCGCTCACTAAGACGCTCAGTGAGTGGGTTCTAGTACCAGTGGCGTCATCGACGGGAAAACGTCAAAGTTTGTAGAGGAATAGTTTCCTATTTTCAACGGTAGATTACGCTCCGTGTCTAAGAGTTGTGGGGAGAGCTTAGGTGTCTACCATAAGAAACAGAGAGCCACGAGTTTTGATTTTGGAGGATTACAATTTATTCTCTACGCTGTCTATGCGACACGTTGCCGATATGTCTATCTCCTTTTCTCTTTAAAACATTTTCCAAAGAAGGAAAACAGACAAACATATCGGCAAACTTCAGATTTATTCGAAGTCTAGGCTTTTCCCCATCTCTGTTTCAATTATTCTTTATTTTTCAATAAATGCATAATTAATACAATCTTGACTGTATAACACTACAATATATTACTCCAATATATTGTTTTAATAGTTACCAGTAATTATCGACCCTTTGGTTAGTGGCATCATCTAATAGAATCAGTAGAAGCTATTTTCACTACAAGCTACAGCGCCACCGATGCTTAAGCCCGCTCACTGAGCAGCTCAGTGAGCGGTGGCATTTTGCATGCACCATTTGCTACGTATGATTACCACAACTTTATCTTTTTCACATTCATGATTCGATAGTACTATATAGTACGTTCTTTACTTTGATTGGTTGGTCCACTTTTGTACAAAACGAACGCAAAATATAAGTGATACTTGTATTTACATAATTTTATAAATAATTATGAATCATCCACAAAGGGGTGAAACAAATACATGTGTTTGTAACAGTAACGTGTGTATTCTTAATATTTAGAAATTCAAAAAAGTGTATCACCTTTACATTTTATCGTCGTACGTTTTATCGGTACATATATCTATCGAAAAGTAATTGAATACAAAGTAAATGCACTGTACGGTTCAACTTGTGCGTTTATAATAAATAAGAGAATAATACATATCTATATACATATATATCAGCACTTGAAACGATACAGTAAATATTAAGTATGGCGTTAATCCTATCAGCTGATATCGTCTGCTGGAATGACGAATCGTAGTTCGATTATTTGGTTAAACAGTACCTTTAACTGCTTTAAAAACATCCCTTTATTCGATGACTCTTCGCACAAATTGATGAGTTCGCGATAAATGACAATAATGTCTGTTTTAATGACGGAATGATTATATCAGAGTTTGTAATGGTGATAATACTCGAGAGACAGGAACCTGATTGCGTGCGTCATTGACAGGTGGTACAGGAATGTGGGGAGACAGATAGGATTACTCTCGTAAACGATTTTTTTCCACGATCGGTGAAGTAAAAGAATCTGCCGATCAACTTGCAGATTCGGTTGTGATGAGCGACTCCGAACAACGGCAACTGCACGTGCCTTATAAAGAATACCATAGCCAGAACAACACTAACACTTCTGCGCTAGTGGAAACTGATGCACTGGTAGATCTATCAATCACATCTAAAAATTGTTTGCCAGTGAACAGCGAGTGCTCGGAATTAGTACCGGACGTTGAGTTTGTTCCAAACCTGAGCACCGAACAACCTATAGCCATTGATTCCCCTGGAATTGACCGGGAGAGCCAGCCTCTCCTTGGTCGATTGGAGCTAGATGTTACGTTCAATCGTTTTCCTGGTTTGTTGTCGCAATTCATTGTTCATATTCAAGTCTTACCAATTTCACGTTTATTTCTTTTATTCATATATTTTGTAGATGATCCACAATTCTCTGAAATGGTATGGCAAGCCGAATGCGCGATAGATAATGGAATCTTTCCTGAAAGAATATATCAGGGATCAAGCGGGAGTTACTTTGTAAAAAATCCCACAGGGGTAAGGTATAAGTTTCTTTTTAACTTAAAAATATCATATATTTAAAAAAATTTTTAAGTACCATTTAGAAAAAAAAATATTCTGAATTGTTTGTCATTTTATAGAGAATAATAGGTGTATTTAAACCAAAAGATGAAGAACCATATGGGAGGTTGAATCCAAAGTGGACAAAATGGATGCACAAGCTTTGTTGTCCTTGCTGCTTTGGGAGAAGTTGTTTGATACCAAATCAAGGATACCTGAGCGAAGCTGGTGCAAGCTTAGTTGACCGCAAATTAGGTCTCGGCATAGTTCCAAATACTAGAGTAGTTAAACTCGTCAGTAAAACGTTTAATTATCCGCGCCTAGACCGACAGAAAGCTCGCATGAAGCAAGCGATTATGGACCAGTTTCCTACAGTGGGTTCCCATTTCAATCGTATCGGTTTACCGCCAAAAGTTGGTTCTTTCCAAGTTTTCGTAGATGGCTACAAAGATGCCGATTATTGGTTAAGACGATGGGAAAACGAATCTCTGTCACCGCGTCTTAGTAGAGAATTTCAACTTCAATTCGAGCGCTTAGTCATTTTGGATTATATAATTAGAAATACGGATAGAGGTATTTAACGATTTATAACATTTTTTCGAATTCCGTTTAAAATCATAATTTGTAAACGTATTTTTTATCCTTTTAAGGTAACGATAATTGGCTTATTAAATACGATAATGCCACGGGAAAAAACACATCGGAACAGGGTGATGTAAAGATTGCTGCGATAGACAATGGTTTGGCCTTTCCTTTTAAACATCCCGATTCTTGGCGAGCTTATCCATATCACTGGGCATGGTTGAGTCAAGCGAAGCAACCGTTTAGCGAAATAACACGAGAGCTTGTGTTACCACAACTCTCGGATCAGAATTTTGTACAAGATCTTTGCGACGATTTGTATCAATTATTCAAAGTAAGTTGCGTGTAATAATTGTCACGCCTTCGATATCGTACGATTCTCAATAAGAGATCAAAGATAAAGCAAAGTTGTTTTTGTAGCAAGATAAAGGTTTCGATCGTCATCATTTCGATAAACAGATGAGCGTTATGCGTGGTCAAATCTTAAACTTGCAACAAGCATTAAAAGATGCCAAAAGCCCTGTGCAATTGGTTCAGATGCCTGCTGTGATCGTTGAAAAGTATTTATTTATTCATTTATATGTATTTTCTATAAATTGTATCATAGACAGTTAAGCGTAACCACGCAATTTTATCACTATTTTTCAGGGCCAAAGGAAACGGAGCACCAAGATTATTCTCATTTTCTGATACATTTACACAGCGCTTCCAGAATAAAAGTCCCTTCTTCTCTTGGTGCTGAACAAATGTTTTCTGAATGTTTGAAACGACGTCAATCCTGTGTGTCGACTGAAAAAAAAACTGTTCAGTATATCGCAATCATCTTATTATTTGTTTCGTATCTGTTTTAAGTTTATTCCGCATTGCTACCTCTTTTTGAACACTAATTTCTAATCTACTATCCGTAAATTTAATCGAAGATAACGTTTAATATATTTTATATCTAAAATATTTCCTTTTGATTTGAATATAATCATCAGTCATAATATAATTATATTGTATACAGTAAATATATATAATGTTAAAAAAAATATTTCGATATGCTTCGTGTAAAAATGAAAAGTATGAAAAGCGACAAACGAATATAGACGACGTTTTATGTCTACGCATAAACAATACCCTCTAACGAACCACGAGTAATTATATATTCATAACATTTGTTTTTTTTTTGCGTCTTCCGTATTAACGACACCTTCTGCTAATTCATATTTATGAATCGAGTATGTTAATTTACATATTTTCCCTAGATGCTGTCAAGAAGAAATATCTGTCAAATCTTCAAAATGAACTGTGATCTACTAGTTAAAGGCCATATTCTTATTGTTTAAAATAAACATTCTACGGAATCATATTATATTTTTAACCTAGACTTATAAGGAAATAAATTTTCTATTAGTGGCTAAGACAAAAATTTCTATCATAGTTTTCATCGAAGATTTCAACTTATAAAAAAACTAAACGAATCTCTCTTTGTTCTCACGATATAGAATATACACGATGTTTGAACGTACGACCGATCGTCGATGTAATCGATTGCATTCATAGCCTATACTTTGTTTTTGTTTAAACAACATTTACTTAACACTAACTTCCACGGCATGATCTCATTAAATTTCACGTTTCATTGACGTCACAAAGTGTAACAAAATAGTTGACGCCAACAAATTACAATCGTAATCGTTTTGTATCATTGTATTTTATATCGTGTAACATTTTGTATTCAGATTTAAAAAATAATCGTTACGAATATAAAAATAGCAACATGGAGGTGGTGGAGATTAACACAAAGCAAAGAAAAACCCAATTACCGTGTTATAAACCATTAGAATGCCCGTGTAATGTTAAAGTAACGATCCGTTTCTTTTTAAATTAGAACTCTTTAATCCTTATTCGATTATACTATTCGTAATTCTCATATACATCTAGTGCACAAAGAAATATGTACAACCATCGCGAGTTAAATCATTCGCTCCTGAAAGAGTGTACTGTCCACCATCAAAGGTTCTCGAAGCTAATACTACGTACCATTTGTCGTATTTGAATTTGGACCATAGAAAAATGCGTTCCGTTCGGTCTCAGCCCATTCGACCAACTCCTGCTCTCGACAAAGTTGAAGGTAAATTTGCCGACGAAACGACCAACAAATTAAGTTACAAACCCGTTGGGCATATGCCTAAAGCAAAACCGATTCTACCCAGGCAAAGGTAACGAAAATGTTCTAGTTATCTCATGCAAATCGAATAACAATTAAATAAGAATATTTATTATCTTTCTTTCGTGTTTTAGACCAATGATTGGATCAGGTCCCATGGAATGCATCACCACTGTTCGCCAGGATTACGCGCGGAAACATATTGATAAACCGGAAATGGTAATCCCCTGCGGGCATATACGTTTAAGCGGTGGCAAATTGGATGCCAGCACAACCGCGAAGCTTTCCTACATGGATCCAGGCCCCACAGAGCCTGTGATGAACTTCAAGCCTATAAGAGTCTATTGTCCACCTAGCGAGCCGATACATCACGATACTACGCAAAAATTGAGCTATCAGCCTGTCGATGTTCAAGAGAAAGAGACATGTTTATGGCAATTGAAACCGACTTACAAGCCCCCAGACATTGCCATGTGTGGGAGAACGACATACTCTGAAAGCTTCTTGAAAAACGAAGAATTGTGCACGGAAAAACCTATCAAGCCGATTGGGACTAATATACTTCCCCACGGCGGTGAATTCGCTGGAAAAACGATTTACAAGGAAAGCTATCTCGAGTCGTGTAACGTAGAACGCGTCGATCCCTTCATTCCTTGCAACAGTATCTCTAAACCGAGTGGCAGAATATCAGGAGATACGACGAACAAAGTAGGCGTAGTTGGTGGAAGAGATAGTAGATGAACTCACAAATCAAATAAATTGCGAAAATGGAAATAACGTTTAAGTTTTCAACGTGCAAAAGATAAGGATGGTTCCACGAAGAGTTCACTGTATTTCTTCTACCAAGTGTACTTGGAACACCAGTCGCTATGATTTAATAGAATTGCTTTCTTTAATCGATGAGATTCTCTTGTAGTTGAGTTATCAACCGGTTCAAAGCGAGAAACGTTCTCCTATCCTGCCTCGACGCAGATGTATGACTGGAGACGGTCCTATGCAATCGGAAACTACCAATCGTTGCGACTTTGCACCGAAGGAGTCGATCAGGCCCGATCCCGTCGTACCGTGCAACAATATCCGAAGCGCCGAGACGCCGATGGAAGACAGAACTACAACGAGATTATCTTATGTAAAACCAGGACTAATGGAGTGCGTTCAAAGCTTCAAACCTATTGTCCAATATACTAGGTAAACAGAAGGGGCTATAGACGTTCTGAAAGATTCTGCATTGTTATTAGTAAATATGTTGATCGTTTGAACATCAACAGAATATATATTTTACAGATTACCTGATAAAATCGATTGCGAAACCGTGAACAAGTTGTCGTATCAGCCATGGACCCCTATTCCCAAGGAAACTATACCATGGGCGGCTAAAAGCAAGTACCAACCGCCCAAGGATCCTATGTGCGCTGATACTATTTATCAAGCTAGCTACCCCGCGCCTGGATACTACGAAGAAATATGCGAGCCATCTCCTGACGTCTGCGACTGCTTGCTTTCAAAAAGTGAATGCCCTCTTACGGGAGCACAGCCGTCGAATGATGAGAACAACTGTGAACTTTAAACAAAATTTTCATTTATCATATTTTATTGTACTGTCCGTTAATATACGAACGGGTCTTATTTTACATTTACATATAGTAATTACTGTATACAGGATGATGAATAATACACGATTTATCTTTTACAAACAGTAAAATTGTTTTCAATAATAAAATAAACTCTAATCTTTGATAAAAAGATCAATAGACAATATTAACGTACACTCTTCGGAGATATAGCTTACATACATACATACATACGTACATATACATATATATATATATATTATATAGTAAATATAATGGGATAACGATGTGTGTAATCCTTCTAAAGACAAAACTTAGCGTACGTCGATGTTTTACATATGCGCAACAATTGATAATTTTCTTTTCTTTCTTTTAATAATTGATTCATATACCACAGGGGAGGGAACAATATTTAGGATATAATTAATTTTATCTACTTAAACTGTCGATGAAAGTTTCGTATCCTTAGAATTAACGTTTTTGCTAAGGATGCCTTTACCTTGAATTTGCTAATTGTTTCGCTATATTGCATTAAAAGTATTAGACGCCAAGCCTAAACGAATGTTTCGCCTCGTGTATTTAAAACGTCCTAGAAGAATGACATTTAAAAACGCGTGATCGGTGATCACGTTTCTATCGACAACTCGAATCCTTCCGTGAAAAGAGAGAATCTCACCAAAGATATATGTAGATATGCATGTAAACATCATCGAAAAATATTATAGCCACAGATTTAAAGATCGTAAGGCACGCGTTAAGTTACGCAAATTACATAATGTTACACTCTATCCGTGTTGCACAAATCCCTCGCATCTTCGATCCGCCCCACTGATAAATTAAAATCTTTACTGCGTTTAATTTCGCTATTTACAAAATTAGGCGGAAAATGATTGTCTCTATTCGCGCGTTTGATATTTTAATATACCGATTCTATTATCACCCGACATCTCTAAATCTTACTACTTAAATCGTTAACGATGCTTTTTCCGAATAATTACTAGACCATTGTGACCACCATCAAAAAGGTACCGATTGAAAAGAACAAATATAAAGGTCACTTAAACTGTGAAATCACTTCAATTACTTTGTATAAACATGTTTTAATATCTCAAAATGTGCTATGCAACGATATACAAGTTAACCCTAGCTCATTACTATGTGGCGTTTACATCTTTATCGCGCGTATCTTCAACGCTCTTCTACATCATAGCACTCGTTTCCGTTTCCTTACAAGATGTAATAACTAATTTGCACTATACAAAGAAAAGCCGGATAAAACTAAATATTTTGTAAAGAAAGCCTCGTTGTAGAGCGTAAAATTAAAACACGATTGGGAAGATTCTGCATAGCAATATTAATTGCAGATCACTTCATCAGAATTTAATTAAACGTTCTCGTATGACCAAACTATCATTGTACATTAGGCATGACAAGTATTTTATATTGAGAACATGATGAAATAATGTCAATTACGATACACATATGGACGTGCCTAATCGCAGCTAAGTAACACGTAAGTGATAACGTATAAATATTCGTGCGACTTTTTGTTTCGTTCGTATGCAAAGTAACTAAAATCGATGGCGATCGCCTCGAGACATTATACTACATATATGTATATTGCACTTACACGATATAATAAACCCTTTGCACTCGGATGTCACTACTGAGGAAATATCGTAAATAAGATACAGGACAAACTTACGCGAGCGCAAATTTTTTAAATACAGTATATATACCGAGATATATATATATATAAAAAAAAAAGTATGAAGTATATTCACAGCGGTGTCAAGACTTAAAGAAAGCGAATTGGTACAATTTGAGCGTGGACAGAATATCGTTACAATAAATTACAGAGCTCAAAAGTTAATAATATTTAGCGTGTCAGCTTTGTTTGCATACTTTGCAACGAGATGACCCCAAATGCAAAGGGTCACAAGATATGCTACGCTTCGCCAGAGACGAATAGAATTAAGAATAAGTGTGTACAACGTGTCAGATGAACGATATTGATGACGACGAAACGATAATTTTCTTTTTACATCCCTCCCCTATTAAACAACGATAAACATAGATCGCATACCATCGAATTGCATACGTTTAAAAGTTGTATCGTGGATGGATAAACGAAGGCGATCAATTCAACAAAAGAAATATATATCGCGATCATCCCGACATACCTATTGCGGCTTAGTGTTGTACGATTGTATGAACTCGGAGAAGCTAAAGCCATTAAAGTGTTCCAAGTCGATATTATCGTCGATCGGGGGCAGCTCACTGTGACTCATCAGATCTGCATAGTCCATGTCCGTGTTTGTTCGCCCAACGCCTGACTGGCCAAGGCCCGGAGCGTAGCTACCACAAATCAAAACACAACTCCAATCACTGGCATAGCAATAGACAACAGTCTCCCACTAATTCCAAATATATTACACACGGTGAACCACCGATGCGATTGATCGTATTTCATCTTATCTTTTCTGTTTGTTAATTTCTGCTTTACATTTCTCTCAATTGATCGGACGATCGAAGGATCATCGAAATTCATTTTTCAAAAAGAAAAAAAGAAAAAAAAAAAGAAACGTGTGACCGATTAGCCGGATAGCCGGTACAACACGGCAAGGGACGTACGAACAACCACACAAAGAATCCCCAACCCAATCGAAATCGATCGGTCACTCGAATGTTACAACCCCTCCCAATTTTAAATGCGTATCGTATGACTATGGTTCCTTGAACTTGAACAGGTAGTGCCGCCTTCTAGTAACAAGATCTATACAATACACGTGTAACGTTAATTTGCCAGTAGAACTGTGTATACTAATGCATCGTGATTGGAGCTGCGTTTTCTCAGGAGTAGCGTTTTAAGCGTTCAATTTTCCGTTGTTGTGGTTGTACCGGCTTGCTCCAGGCCTTTGCCTTCCATTTCTCGGAATCTCGTATTAAGCAGAGTACCTTGTACATAGGTTGACTCGTGTCACAATATGCGGCTCATTCAGCTATTAATAGTGTGTTATTCTTTCTTTTTTTTTTGTACGAATTATGTATCAAAAAGGTATACGTACATACACGCACACACATAGATAAATATATATTTATACACATAAAATACACTACGAGTAAAGCAGGAGCTTTTGATACTCGAACCATCTGATTTCTTTTTTGTTCTTTTAAAAAGCCATGGATAAGTTGTGTCGCTAAAAAAATACACATACAAAATTTTGGCAGTCTCAGAAGAAAGTACGAACTATTGTTTTTTTTTTCTCAATCAAACCTCTTTCATGTTCCCCATTCATGCTACAAAACTAGATACTATGAATACGAAAGAAAAAGGGAAAAAAAGGACAAATCGATCTACGACCAAATTGCTTCTCACGCTCGAAGATCCTCCATTTGTCTATCTTATCCGTTGGACGGATTTCGCTGCAACTTTCTTTGCAAACAATTGAAACATTATGCAACTAGACCACGCTATAGCACCTCGTTATTATATAGTGAACGTATCACTCTACGTTATCTTGTTTAAAATGATCGTACAGAGGATCTCCTTGGAGCTTTAATAATGACATCATTCGATAACGTGTAATGTCACTTAATACTACTAAATACATACTTACTGATAAATAATTGTAATATTGGAACAGAGTTCTGGGTGACACGGAGACTAATTAAAGTGAAATACTCGAAAAAAAATAAACGAATAAAAAAAAATGTAAATGAAAATGAAATCGGGAGACTAGTTGTTTGATAAGTTTCGTATCCGTGGCCAGGTATACGCGAACATATAAGTATTTCGATACTATTCTACTTCACGAAAATAGTCCTTTAGGCACCCAGCGTACTCCGTATATGATCGGAGTTGCTCCCTTAACTACGGACAGAATCTCTTAATACAACTTAATGTTACTTATACTTTCATTTCACGATACAATAGTGTAAAAATTTCAATATTCCATAAGAAAAGTTTACAAAATGTGTGAAACTATAATATCACTGTAAATATTTTCTAAACATTCGCAAAAGGAGAACATAAAAAACAATACTGACATTACCTGCACAGATAGAATATAAAAGACATGCAAAGCGTTATAGATTGTTGTAGGAATGTCTTTGTTTCCATCATTTTACGAATCCGCGTATTATTGTCTGCTTGCGTTGAAAATGCATCTATCCGGACAATGACGACTCGAAGGTATATCGATAAATAATGAGATAATTTTAATAATTTACAAAATAACCTTAACAGTCGCCGGAAACGATATTACTCATTCGAAAATTTGAGCACTGGCTCATAATTTTGAGTACAGCGTACGATAGTGATAGAAAAACCTTTGCATATCTCGTATGAAACATCTATAGCAGCTTATCCTATTGGTAAATAAATGATGTATGAATGATATCTTAGATCCAGGGGACTGACCTGGAAGCCACCGATGGAGTATCGCGTGTTACGGACGGGTCAGGACTGTGCGCTTGGAACATAGTGGACGGCGTTGCAGGATAACTACCACCTGGACCACTCTGACCACTACTGCCTACCCCGACTACAGAAGAGTGTGACGGTGTCTGACCACCGACACCCGGCCCGCCCCAACCAGGTACGTGCGTTACTAACAAAGGTTTCACATATCCGTTCGTTGACGTAGATTGATTTTCTACGACAAAGTACAATGTCCATAAATCAAGTTTAAAGCATCGCCCAAACAAATAAGATTACCAGACGAAAACAATATTTACCTGGAAACGGTGTGTAATATTTGGAAAATGCTTGATCTTTCGACAAATCTGGGTAGAGGTACAGTAAGTGTTGTAAATCGGACACGCGATCCGCTAAACTGCGGATTGCGAAATCTTTGCTGGTGAACGGTTGTAACATAAAGACTTCGGTTTGTTCTACAAAAATTTCAGTACAAAACAGGCATCGATCAAGTCTATCACAAAACAGTAAACTAAAAATAAAAAAAATATGTTTACCTCCAACCCAAGCGATAGTAACCCCACCGAGTTCGGAATCTGAAAAGCGCATTAGGAAAGTTCCTGACGGACAGTTCGCCAGCATTTCTTCAGCTTGTTTCTTTCTTACGAATCCCATTATGTACCCGTCGATCCAAGGACTCCTCAAGTGTTCCCTGGTCAACTTCATCACGGCGTAAAACCATTCCCAGAACGTGAAATTTCTTTCGGGCAATGGCTCTTTGCAAAACTGCGCCCAACTCAGTAGCAAACCGGAATAATCTTGTCCAGCCGCGTTTCCTCCGCGAAATGCTTTTTCCGCGAGAAATCGAAGATTATCTTCCGTTAACGAACGGCCTGTTGCCGATTTAAATTTAACGTTTAACGCTTCGGCTACTTGACCCCATGGAACTTTATCAGGTACTGCGAATGGTACTCTTCCAGGTTCAGCGAAAGCGTTATCCCATGTAACCGTAGCCCACGCGTGTGGTTCCTGATTTCCATGTACAATTACTACAACTGGTAAACTTAACGTCCAAACCTGGAATACTAATTCACCTCCCCCAACGTTAAATTGCGATTGAAAGAGGAGCGAGAATTTTTCATCCATGACGGATTCTGTTCCCTTCTTTTCTGCCCTTTTGATCTTCTTCAATTGCATGTTACGATAACTTACGGAAAGTTGTCTGGTTGCCTAAGGAGTTATGTCACATTTATACGTATCGCAACATTGTGAATTACGATAAATTTAACGAGATCGCTAACGATATAGTTTTTCTTACCTGATGATATTCCATTGTTCCTGTATTGTTCAAGATTTCACCGCTAACTTCTCCATTTTTTGCCATTTTGTCGCTCTTTAACATAGCATTTGCTTGAGCTTCGCTAATGATACTCACTTTTACTTGAGGTGGATTCATATGAACGTTTAATTTTCCACCCACGAGAAGACGTACCGTACTCGTAAAACGTGTATTGGTTTTCATTACTTGCGGCGGTTGCTTTTCTATGATAAATGTACTAGTAACTAGAGAACTAAGAAGCTGTGTGATCTGTGAATTTAACGTAGAAAGAATATCTTGCATTCCTGGTGGTTCGAGCGCAAATTTTTGTTTTAAACGATCTGCTTCTTTGATTTGTTGACGATTAAGCCAAATTAATTCTGCTAAACTATCACACCATTCTTGAATGGTATCCAAATTGCTGTTAAACGGCGCACCGTTTCCTGATAATTGTTGTACTCTTTTCCATCTAATAAGTTCATCATCCAAAACTCTAGATTGCAAACTGTTTAGTCTGGTGATCGTGTCCTTCAGTTTATCAGCTAATGTCAAACGTAACTGCATCAAACCAGCCACTTTATGATTTAGTAGTTGTTCTTGTTGCTCCTTTTGTCTTCTGATTTTTTTTTCCAGGTCTAAATTTTGCTGATTTTGTGGCTGAGTTGCAAGATGTTGAAGATGCGCGTTTAATTTAGTACATTCGTGATAACTAATTGCAAATGCTTCTTGTTCTTGCTCCATTTTTCGTAAATCTTCTCCAGTTTCTTGCGTTCTGCGTCGTAAAGATTCAACGTGTTGCGCTATTTCAGCAACAGAATCACTGATCAATCCTACTTTTCCACCTGCCTTGCTCATTAAAGCACCTCCCAAATTTTCTACTTGAGCTACTAAGTTCATTTCTGTTGCTAGACAGTGTCTAATTATTCTAAACAATGTTGTCGGATTGTGAGTGTATCTTTGCTGTATCACAAAAAACATATGTGCAGATTATATATTTAGTAATTACTTATTAATTATTAAATATTCAGTCACAAAACTTACGCGAAAATTTTTTGCAGCCTCAATTAATTTTAACTTTGTAAGAAACATATCATCTGTATTTAATGAAGCTGCTTTGGATTCCAATTCTTGTATCAGAGATATGACAAGATTAGCTACGTACTGTTCGTGCTGCGGATTTTCAGGTTCTATGTCGGTCCTGTGACAAAAATATTATTAAATTAAATGGTCCAGAAATGTTAAATAATGTATTAAAGATTGATAATTACCACATTTTTTCTTCGATCCAAGTAGACAAAAAATGTCGAACTTCAATTGGGAAATGTTCTCCGTACACTGAACGTACTTGTTGCAATGCATCTTGTGGCAATTGCTGTGCTTTTGCCCACAGTGACATTTTTGCTTCTGGTGCAAATACTTTAACCTAAAACAATATTTAAATGTTAACAAGAATGTCGTTATTGTATATCAATTATTACTAAATCCTTTCAGTTTTCTTTAACAATTTAAAAAATTTATGAATGACAAAACTAAAAAAAAAAGTCAGTAATGTAACCATAAATACGCTATGAATCTTCATTTTTAAATTTGATACACAAAGAATCAAAATATCCGACGGTTCCGCGTATAAATTTTAACATAAAAGTGCGAAACCTCCATGGTACGGTGCAACGAATCGAAGAAACGCTCGATAAGATCAATGGGAAGCATGTGGATAGATACTTCTGAAACTCGAACAAAATAGATATTATCTACATCGAATAATATTCGAAATAACTGAAAAGGTTATAGCAAATTAAAACATTTCAAGTAACATGTTCTTTCGATCGCATTCCGCATGACGAATGCGACAGAAAAACTTAAAGATAACAGAACGTAACGTATCGCAGTAACGCGTAAATAGATAAGCGGGAGGGGCGAAAGAAAAAGATGTTTGCTCAAAGAATCGCTTCGACTCACCTGCTGCTAGTCCGAAGACGGAAGCAACTAGGATCTTTGTAGAAGATCCCACTATCTATCTTTCTCTGTCCCACTCTTTAGTTCAATTTGCTCCAGACGTGACCTTTGAACTGATACACGCTACTTAATCTGCCGCGTAATAATCGTAAACGTAAGAATCGCGGGGACCGGTCGCACACGCGAATCTCATCAATAACTTTCCCCCTTCTGCGTTACTCTCATCAGCGCAGACGACGACGGAGTGCGCGGACCAGGAATTCTGAGAATTTCTTACCGTAAATGGCGCGGTGCAAAGGAGAGGGGAACATCACGTGATCAAACTTTAACTACGCATGCGCGAATTTGTGATTTTCCCTAGAAAAATAGTAGTACATGTATAGAATGTGGTAGCATTTCCTGTACTCGTCACTAGAGGGATACTTATTC
Organism: Hylaeus volcanicus; assembly: GCF_026283585.1. Lineage (NCBI taxonomy): Eukaryota > Metazoa > Arthropoda > Insecta > Hymenoptera > Colletidae > Hylaeus > Hylaeus volcanicus. The sequence continues at coordinate 23,383,503 of NC_071979.1, forward strand.
CGCTACCTATCTGTCCGCCTAAAATCCCTATATATATATAACCTAATCGATGAATCACGATGAATATCTTGGCATCTGCCAAGATCTTATTCATATTCCTAACGAGTTCATTAGAAGACTCAGAAAAAGAGATGTTTCTTTTCTTTTTCTCCTTTCTCTAGCTCTTTCTTCTATATTACCAATTTGTAGCAGGTGCATATATATATACCTGTATTGACAATAATCTAGCTTGATTTATACGCTGAAATAAACAATTATCTTTATAGAACTTAAAATATATTTTGACATTATATAATACAATAAATATATAAACAAGATTATCTCAAAAATCTAAAAAATACATTGTAAAATATGTTATTATATGTATATATATAATGTATAAAAATACTGTTAGAACATGTAAATATTTATAGAAATAGAATTTTCATATAGAATATAATTAATTTTTGTTTAAAGAGATTTTATGCTCTGAAGAATAAGCGGAGGAAATACAAGAAATACCGCACCGATAAGATATGTTGTCTTGCTACCAATGCACCAAAATGCTAAAATAAAAAATAGTACTTTGAATGTATCGATGTAATTAAATGTTTATATACTTCGTTTTTACCTGTGGAAGCTATTATAGGTCCACAAGCCCGAGCTAATGCCCCAAGCGAACGAAATACACCTGTTATCACTCCTTTCTGATTTTCAGGCCCAATTCGTGTTACAAGCGTCATCATACATGTAACAACCATAGCAGTAGCTGAAACACAGATAAACCATAACCATTGCAAGTGTTTAGATTGTTAAATATATGTTTACATTGTGGCATACTCACATACTGCGAAAAGGAGTATTCCAATAGATAGTGTTAGTATGTTTTCTGCTATCCCTATACATACAAATGCTGGAATTATTAACCATAAACCCTAAAATATTTTTACCATGTAGCAGGAAGAAATTACGAATGTATAAATCTTTGTTTTAACTTTTAAAAATATTTACCAATTCTGCTGTATGCTTTGTTTTATGAGGTGGAATCGTTCGTACCCAACTTCCTTGTAAAGCTGCCATAACTAACCCAATTCCTAAGAACATCCACCCTTGTTGCATACTTGTAAATTCAAATTGATAGTGAGTTAGGAATGTTAAGGTAAATTCCAAGCCACTATAAATGAATAAATACATAAAATATGCATAACCCAGTGTTCTTAAGTTTTTTTTATCTAAAACAATAGACATAAATTTATTAATGCCAATAGTTTATGACACAGTAATTTGAAAAAGAAAAACTTACCTTGCAAATTTAAACTGGATACTCCATTAAACTGGAACAGGTCTACAGGACTGATATAAGTAATAGCTCCAGATATACCAGACTTGAGACTTTTTGCTCTGCAGTGAGGAGGTAAAGATTCTCTCAAATTGCAAAGAATGAAACATAAATCACTTGCTGCTAGAAAAAGAGCGAATACAGCAGGTACTATGTACCAAGATCCTTCTCTATTATTAGCCGAAGTCCAAGCAAAAAATGCTCCTATCATTGGACCCACGACAAACCCTATGGAAAAAGCAATGCCAACCAGTGCCTAAAAATTAAAAAAAAATTCTATTACATCTCCTTCTTTAGAAACATTTTCATATATCAACTAATTCTTTCAACAATTACCATTGCTTTTCCCCTTGTTTGGGGAGATGTAACATCTGTGATAATAGCCATTGATAAACTAATATTTCCTTTACTAATGCCTCCCAAAAATCTTGCTAACACAAAGATAGTAAAATTACAAGAAAGTGCCCATAATAAATAAGACATCATAATTCCTGTTAAACAAAACAGCATTAGTGGTTTTCTTCCATAAATATCAGATAATGCCCCTACAATCGGTGAACCCAAAAATTGTAAAAATGAGTACATAGAACCGAGAAAACCTGTAAATTAAATTGTTCCCTTGAGTCAGTAACACTATGAACTAGTTACATATAAGATAATATGTACACAAGTTGAAAAGAAGACTAACCTCCATAAAGCACTGTACTAACTTTATTGGGAGCATCAAAAAATTGTCTGGCTCGTTGTACATAGTGTAAGATTTTAAAGTATAAGCCTTGATCATTTTCCACATCCTTATAATAATCTAATAACGCTGGTAACAATGGTAATATCATAGTAAATGCTAGGAGATCAAAAATCAAAGAAATAAATACTATTTGGATAGTATTGTCTTTTATTTTAGCCATTGTTGATTTTTGTTTACTTTACAGGAATGAAAGCCTTTTTCGGAATAAAATAACTTTCATAAATCACCGGTACTTTATGTAAGAATATTCGTACCAGTATTAATTTGATTGTAACGCATGCTTGATACTTAAATAATTTCACTTCGATCTTTTGCACATAACATGATTTTTGTCAAGCGAGGTGTTTCGTTTGGAGACGTAAAATACACTTTAACGGGAATACTATCTACCTTATCCATCGTAAGCGTTAGGAAGGATTATTTCCTAAAAGTGAAAGGTTTGACATACTTTTCGTGTCCTACTTAAAAAATTTCCTATCTACTATACTTACGATCGATAAAAAAGAAATCTGTTTGGTCGCTAAGGTATCATCACCGACATGACTACTTTGACACTACTCTGTATTATCCAAAGTAGATCCAACGTCAATCAATTTTTCGTTTAGTCCAAGTATTTATTCGTAAAGATTAAAGCAATTGAGCAATTTTATTTGAGATGCATATTATTTCATTTAAAATGCTAGATCATTTTTACTTTAATCGATAATATAGACATTCAATATACCGATCGCATTTGATTCGTAAATACTGTTAGAGTGACAGATTTTAAATTTCCTAAACCTCGACATTAAAGATACAGGTTTACAAGATAAAGGAAAAATGAAATATATAGTATTAAACCTGTACGAAAAAAAATCATATTTATTGGTACAGGCATAGAATCATGATTAATCGTTAGATTGTTTTTATTTGCCAGTGAAGCGAAAAATAGCACAACAGGCGCACCCAGAAACATTATGTATGTTTAACTTCCGGTTGCACACGATATAAAGATTCGTATACACGAGACACAAACACGTTTGCATTCAACCACGGATCCACTTCCTCGACGGGAACAAAGATCTTTTGAAACCCGTCCCAAAGTGTAACGTCGCCAGGGACGACCGTTTTTTAACGTGCAGTCTTTCAATAGATTTTTTCTAATCCAAGTTCCGTAGAAATAAATCACAAAGAGCAGGCATCATTTTTTCAATTCTTATCGTGCGAACATAATTTACAGTAAACGCATAAGCGAAATAAGAATGCTTACCGATATCGAAACAGAAGATTATCATAGATGGATAGCTTGTACTTTTAGAACGACTTTAATCGAAACTCGTGCAACGGCCTGTATGTAAGTTTATGAAAGATGGCGCACTTTTAGAGGCTTATCTTACCGCGAAAAGTATACTTTTTATACAATTTCAAAGGATTTTTAAAATATCTTGATCTACGCATAGAACAGGTGGCCCGAAAGTCAGCAGCGTTATATCATGGTTAAAATTTAAGTAAGGGACTCAACGCTTGCCATCTGGGCCCTACGGTGTGAAGGGCATGCGGCACATCGATGCCATTCCATTTGTTGGCATGCATCGATGTACCTCGAGCCTCTTTTTAGCGTGAAAAGCTAATAACTACGCTGCAGGGTGGGGTGGATGGAATAATTGCAATGAGTCTTCAAACTACCGTGTATCTTTACTAAACCTTGCGTAGTTATCTATGAAGACACTAACAAGAACATTCTCGGGAGATGAATACCGGGTGTCCCAAAAATGTTGTAACACCTTGAAAGGGGTGGTTTGGGAGATGATTTGAAATAACTTTTTCCTTAGAAAAAACCTTGTCCGAGGCTTCGTTGAGGAGATATTAACGGAAAACACTGACCAATCAGAGCGCGCGGATACCGTTGGAGCGACCGCGATAGCGAAGGCTACGAGCTAAGCGGCCGCGCTTATACGCGACCAAGTGACTCGACGTGCATCGAAGGACATTGACGAGGCCGCTTAGCTCGTAGCCTTCGGTTCCGCGGGCGCTCCAGCGGTATACGCGCGCTCTGATTGGTCGGGGTGTTTTGTTAATATCTCCTTAACGGAGCCTCGGACAACATTTTCGCTAACGAAAAAGTTGTTTCAAATCACCTCCCGAATCACCCATTTCAAGGAACTACAACATTTCTGGGACACCCTGTGTATCAGGTAGTATGTAACGATCGAAGAGTCGTTCGAGGTGTTTATACATTTCTAGAGAATTCTACGCGAAGCGACGATTGTTATTGAGTCAGTTCGTTTCAACAAGAGCAGGTATATAAAGAGACAAAGAGCCCCGAACTTAAAATCCCGTAGGTGGGGGGAGGGGAGGGTGTCCGTAAGACCGAACAAGAGCGAAAGAAGAAAGGAAATGAACGGAACGGGCCAGGCAGATGGAAAAACCCTCGGTAGAGAAAATCGACAATTTTCTAGGAAGCACGGGCTCGTAAACTCTTACAGTGGAAATGCCACGGACAATAAGGACAAAGAAAATTTTCGGGTACCGCGGTACACGGTTACCGGCTGGCAAGCTGCATCGCACACTTCGCTACGCGCATCGTAGAAAGCCCTGCTCTGCCCTGTATAAGCCCCGTAGGTATTATGAACTAGGTGCACGAGGCTTTCGAAACCAGACAGCCATCGTGTATGCCATAAACACGGGCCGCGGCAGACCCTCTCTCTCACGGATTGTAAATCCTCGTTCTGGACGGTATTAAAGGGAAGATGACGGTCCGTCAACCCCCGATACAACGGGAAGACGCGTTTGCTAGGAGGTATGTCGAAAACGGGATTCGAATGCTGCGATGTCGCAGTTCGAGGGGTGAGAAAAAAAGAAACTAACCGAAATGAACGAAGGACAGGGAGAGTGTGGACCCCGAGCACGGAAAGGGCTAGGGGAGGGGAACGACGAACGTTCGGACAAAAATAAAGACGGAAAGGGAAAAGAAAAGGACGAGCGAAAAAAGGATGGAACAGCGCGGTGGAAATAAGGAGAACAGAGGAGACTGTATTGGAGTATCGTATGCGTTCGACCCGTGTGCGTAGAAATAAGGATATGTAAGCGCGCGTGCCCGCGCAACCGACAGCAGATGCGCTCACAGCGCAGCTGTCCTCCTACAAGTGGTTCTCAATCACTCGACGTTTTCAATTTTCCTTCTTCCTCCGGATATACGTGTCAGCGTTTACGAAAAGAGTAACACCCAACGGACACCTTTCTTCGATCTGTTTCGATGCGTTCACCTTGAATAACGTTAAAGCCGATATTTAAATAAATTGACGTCATTTCAAATCCTTAGATGCATAAATTGGTTCAACGCGTGTACCAAGAAAATAAGCATACACGGTGAATTTTTTGAAAATGCCTGTAAAGAAATAACGCAATAACGTAACGCACAATTTTTTAATTCTTCTTTATATGTACGAATAATACGTTGATTCGAAAACGCTCAAGCCAGCGAAGTTGCATTACGATGACAGAAGCACGTGCCAAAGTTGAGATTCAGCTGTGCCAGGTGAAATACGTATGAATCCACCGACAGCCTGTCGAAAAAATTTAACACTTATCGCGCGTGCCAACATCGTCGCTGTGTAAATCACGAATCGCGATTCGGTCGAGACGAGTTCTAACGTGTTCGCGATGCATTGCAATTTCGTACAATTAAAAAAAAAAAATGACCCACTTCTGTCAAACACGCTACGATTCTTAGCAGAGAACTTGAAATATTTTTACTTAAACTACGGTTACAAACGATTGAACGTAAAGCCACAGAATTTATTTCTACACCTAATACATATTATTCTAGGTTGGCATGAATTTTTACATATTGTTACTACGTATATCGAAAACCTTGTTTCCTTAACACTTTACCGACCGGTAACCTATTAATCAGGGTTTCTTCGTGGTAACTTTTTTAACGAAATACCATTGTATACATATTCATGTCACGAATTATGAACTATTAAGTCAATATTAATTAGAAAACGGCTCTAATAGATCAAATAAATATTCTATTAAGTAGATCGAAAAGTAATGTCGTTTCTTTTACATTAAATTCAAACTTTCCAATAAATTTCTATCTTTAATTCATTATATAATCGCCCTCATTGTCAGCAGCCTTTTGTCACCTAGTGTGCAAATTTTCAATGCCAGAAAAATCAATGAGCTGATAAATGATAAACAAGTATTTAAGATGGCAAAAACGACATTACTTTCCAGTCTACCCAATATATTGTTAATGTGATTAAAATAAAAATATTATTATATTTCATTGTATTAGATGTACTAGAAAGTAATGTCGTTTGTGCAATTTTAAATACTTGTTTATCACTCATCAGCTCATTGATTTTTCTGGCATTGAAAATTTGCACACTAAATGGCAAAAGGCTGTTGATAACGAGGGCGATTACATAATTGATTAAAAATAGAAACTTAATATAGAAGAATAAACGTCAATTACGAAAGGAATAATATGAAATGAAGAATAGAATAAAATAGATCTCCATCGTCGACCGAGGTGAAAATTTCGCGATAATGCTCGAGAAACGAGTCCAAAAAGTGTCACTGGCTCGATTGTAATAGGCTTGCTATTGTAAAATTCGACTGACCCTTTTTTTTCTCCCTCGGGATAGTTACCTGACGAGGAGGCCAGAAAGATCGAGAAGAGCGGTATACGTCACGTACTTGACAGGCGGAGCAAAATTCAGGACAGCTGATACAATTTTGGCGGGCTTCGCCGGTGGATCTGCACCACAAAGCGGGCCGAGGATACCGAAAGAGGAAGGAGCACAAAGTGCGAGGAAAGGACGGCTGCAGAAATGAAAAGCGAAGGAAGTTAGAAGAATCGGAGGTAGAAGTTGACGGGAGAAAGACGAAGAAACTAGAGAGGGATCGGGGGAAAAAAAGGATGAACGTGAAAAAGGAGGGGGACTTCAAAGTTGGTTGTTGCTGGTGTTCCTGCTTCGTTGCTGTTAAATAAGAATAAGTCCCCCACCATCGGACCTAAGGGGCACCTATATAGCCGAGGGCTTTCATGTACTTGGGGCCCAAAAGGAATAAAGAGTCGAGACACCTGGTCACGGGCAGCAGTTTGTCGAGAACTCCCTACGCGGGATGTCGTCGTCGCGTCTTGTATGGTTTTCGTCGGATACTCGTTACCATCGAGAACCACCATCCAGAGGAAATTATATTTTTCGGCTCTTCTTCTCTCCATCGCCGTCGCCATCGCCATCGCCGTCGCCACGCCGTCGTCATCGCATTCGTAAAACACGCCGTGACAGTATCGCGTCGATAGTGTTGTGAAGTGGATGAGGAAGATTCGGATCGACTAGTTTTCCTGCGATTTTTGCGGCGTTTACGTTACCACGCGACGCTTACCGATTAGTTACAACGAATCGAAACGATTAAACGGAACGGGACGAGATAAGGAGAAAAGGAAACAAAAGCGTGGCGCGAGATACCGAGCAACCGGTGAAAGACGTCATTTGCTTCGATTTGGGGGTTAGGGTGTACTACATCGATAAACGTGTTTGTTTCATCGAAACGTGTAACCGCGTGTACGACGATTCTGTGCCGATTCGAGACAGGTACGGTAGAATTTGTGCCCCTCTTGCCGACTTTGTGAAATTCAGAAACGGCGGTCTATTGAATACGAATTGTAATTACGTATCCGTTAAATCGTATCTGCTTTGTAATATTTGTACACAAATACGGTCTTAGGGTTATTCGAGGAGATTGCGCGCGAATTACGTTTTTTTTCTTCTTCTCTCTAACAGCGTTAATGTATCCCGTTGTTCGAACAGTGCACAACGTAAAATTACGCAATACGTAGTTTTAATTTTATCGGTTGGTATCGTTTCGACGAATTCGTTCGCGAAACGATGACGAATTTTCGAACCTCGTGTATGAAACAACGTTAGCACACGACGTATCGTAGACTAATTACATAACGAAATTGGACTCGGTTTTTATAAATTCGTAAAATTTACAGAATCGATGAAAATGTTAAGGTTTGATTGTATACATCGTTTACGTAAGGTCTACGATAACCTCGAGCCACAATTTTGTGACTCAAAGCTAACTGTGATCTGATTCGGAAACTGATCATCCAAGGGCCGAGTCAGAGATGCTTCGTATCAAAAGTATTATGGTATAAACTATAACGCATTTTGCGATGGGGACGTACACGTTACGTAAACAATTATTGATTCGTATTAATTCTCGTCAAATTCTTGTAAACTTTTCTACGTATAAATTCCCGGTCCTTTGATGATTCAAACGTTGATACAAAGGATACAATTTTCGGCTGTTATCTTGGCAGCTTCCGATCGACGTATCTTTTCTTTTTTGGATTAGAAGTCGATCAATGATCATTCTTCTTATTGTTCTTCTTTTTTTGTTGGAATCAGGATTTAACTGCGAAGGTCTGTTAAAGAAAGACTTGCATCGAAGATAGGCCGAGATTTGTGACAATGTTTCGTGACGATTTAATTCATCAATATTGCACTTGTCCCGGCCTATCGGAATGCATTGTATCTCGTCGACAAAGGTAGAACAAGCGAACAACGAAAAGAGGTCGACGAAACAAGAGACAAGTGAGAGAAGACGAACAATGGCCACAGAACCGTTTTCGCTAAATTTATCGAGGATACCGGCAGGTTGGGATGTGGGCATTATTTGTTGTGAAGATTAGATCAAATTGCACTCGTCCCGGCCTGCTGGATCTATTCGAATTATCATCTTTCGAGCATACCTGCTGGGACAAGAACATTGCACGTATTAACGTAAAGAAATGTATTCGGTATTGACTGGTAAATAATAATTAACGGATTATATTACTTTGTTTCTGTACTTATAAAAACTATTTTTGTATGTTATAAAAATAAAAAAAAGAAAACTATCTCTGTAACGACATGTACCATAAATATGGGTTAGGTTGTGAAACAGCCCTAATTCGCTGAATCTTCCCCTTCCACACCATGCTTCAATATAAGAATAATTCTTCTACGTACTCCTCGTCTTTCGTTTTCCGACGATGTATAAAATCGTTAAATGAAAGCTGGTAATTTGTATTACTTGGTTCGTAAGCAAATCGAGATAATATGTAAAAGAATAGGCTTCAAAATAAAATAAAAAAATCAAATTTATCGGACTTTGAACGTAATTACCCGTGAAATCACGCTATCAAAAATCGTTACTTTAATTACATCGCAGAGTAAGCAATACCTTGTACGAGATGAAATCAACGCATTTCTGTCTAATTTAGATAATAAAATCAAAAGTTGATACACGAATATAATACATATCCGCGTTACACCATTGGATCTTTACTCATGCTCCATCTATCGACTCTATCGTCTACTTGAAAAATTAGAAGTAAAGAGACTACATTTAAATGTAAACATTGCGGTCGAACGAGATCGGAAAGTGTAGAGCACAGAGGCTTTAGATATACATATAAATAATATGTAACGGTCGCAAGAAACTCTGCTTAAATTTGAAACGAAAATCACATTTTTTCGAAAGATTGTAATAGCAGTTATCGATGGAACATCCATCACGGTTCATAATATGATCTCGTCTCCTCGTTCGCTATGCCCATAGCACTTTACATGTTATTTCTTTGTCGTCGAAAGCCCGAAGAAGGGGCAGCAACGTACCGTCTTTCTTCGTTTCTTTCTTTGTTTACCTTTCAACGAGACAGGAACGTACCGCGTATTGTTGCTCGATGGTCTATCTAAATACTATCCGATTCTTTTTTTTTTTTTTTCTACCACATTGGGATCGTAGAGAAGGAAAATTTATTGAAAAGAACCGTAGAAGAACGGCGCGCAAGGGGTTACGTTACATTCGATCGAATAAGAAAACACAATAAAAGTAGTGGGGCTGTTCCTGGTGTAACATGAATCCTGTTTTTCATTCATATTCTTCAGGTAGAAGACGCGTGGTACAACGTGGTGCAAGCATCCCCCTTTAAGAGTCCCACGGTTTGAAATAAAACACCTGGCTTCTTCCCTATGTACACGTTCCGTTGTGTGCGACGTACTACATACACACGCGCACACAACCGCGGTACAGAAGGTGCGCGAACGAGCCTGAGCGCGCGCTCGCGCGCATTCTCACGGCAAAAGAGAACTACTTCTCTTTGCGGACTGGTTTTGGCTTCCTTATAAACTTTATTCAATTCTTTGTAATATGCCAAAGGGTACACGCTTGGTGTGCACGCGCACGCGCGTATACGTATACACGTGTTCCGTGCACCATTCATATGCTAAACAATAAATGCGGTGAAAGAAATGAATCTCTATCTTGTAGATACGACTGTGCAGCTGCCATATCCACGCACCTCTACGTACCAGCTCACGGATGGAAAAGTATTCTACGATTATAAAACTGGCGAGAATGATGCGTTGAACCGTTTAACGAACGCCCCGAAATGTTTCCCTCCAGAATCGAGCGTACCTCTTATTATTGCGACGTCAGTTCTATAACCGACAACGGTGACTTCTTTTGTGATATTTTTTCTTGCGACTTGATAGTATTTACACGTAACTTTTGTATTATTATTGATATTTAGTAGAGATCACGGTTTTGAACGGGTATTAAAATAGACGAGTACACGGAACACGTGTACCGTATATTAAGGGATTAAGAAGACGGGTATACAGGGTGTTCCAAAAATGTTGTAACACCTTGAAAGGGGTGGTTCAGAAGATGATTTGAAACAAGTTTTTCCTTAGCGAAAATGTTGTCCGAGGCTTCGTTGAGGAGATATTAACGGAAAACACTGACCAATCAGAGCGCGAGTATGCCGATGGAGCGACTAGCCGTCCGCGCTCATTCGCTACCGCGGCCGCTCCAACAGTATACACGCGCTCTGATTGGTCAGTGTTTCCCGTTTATATCTCCTCATCGAAGCCTCGGACAACATTTTCGCTAAGGAAAAACTTGTTTCAAATCATCTCCTGAACCACCCCTTTCAAGGTGTTGCAACATTTTTGGGACACCCTTATTTAATACACGGGTACCCGGGTATCGAAATACACGGATATCCAGGTACGTACACGTGCATCGAAATACACGGGTACGGATACATCGAATTATCTATTGTTACCCGTAACTTGAATATTTATTTCAACTAGTAAATAAAGTTTTACAAACTACACTGAAAAATTAATTCTGTTTTATTAATTCTTCTTATGTTTATATCTTTTTTATTTATTTATTTTACTGCATATCAATTTTTTCAAAATTAATAAGGATTTTTATTTTAGAATAATAGCTTTTTTACATAAAAGTTTGTATATAAAAATAATTGCATACCGTACCCGTATAATTCCATGTATGCGTACCCGTGTATTTCGATGTGTACCTTGATATCCGTGTGTTTCGATACTCGAATATTAAAAATACACGGATTAAAACACGGATCCATTAATTACCCATGTACCCAGGTATTTCAATACACGTGAAGTAGGGATCTCTAATATTTAGTTCGTCTTTGTTTACAATGGCTGATGATACAAACGACAATGGGAGCGAGGGGGTGAGACATTATCCACCGAGAATGGTTGTTAGGGTTTTTAAAAACAAACAGGAGAGGATGAGAAGAACATCTGAGTTGCAACTTTAAATACCGTCTAATTGTCAGAAAATTTATTCGACTATTAGCTTTCACTCAGATGAATATTAATTTTTAAAAAATCCATTGAAATTAAGGGCTATTAGAGAATAAATTTTGTATCTTTACTTTTATTTATCTACCTATTTCGACACACTTTCGATTTTGTTGTCTAATTTTGAAGTCTACCATGATGCTTACAAATTCGAAGTTATCGAAAATATAAAAAAGAAGTTACATACGTAATCTTACATACATACGTATTTATATGCAGAGATAGTTGTCTCTATAAACGTTGCCGTTTAATTGCAGATAAACTAATGGCTTTGAAAACAGATATTTTCAATTGATAACGTATCCTAAAACTTATTACTCTGTACCATCGAATTCTGTAGATAAGAAAAAAGGAGCCTGCACGCCTGCAGGTAGGCAACCGTACAGACGCCTAACACGAATGATAAAAGCGTGTATAGGTTAACTGTACATAGATTTCCTTCGATCATAGTATAACAGTTTATTCTCGTGTGAGAGAAATACATGAAATGAAGTATTTAATTATTGCATTTTAATTAAATCGCCACTATTGTAAAACTGACTTTCGTTTATAAAACGGTCCTAGAAAATAATCGACGATGAACCACTTTACGCGAATTACGTACAGGTTAGTAACGCATACATATCGTTGAATTAACGGAAAAAATGTGTAGCTTATATTTACTTTGTAACAAAATACATAATGAACATACTTTCAGCAGGAAATTAGCAAAACATTGTCGGTTAAATAGATTGGAATCTACGATGTCATCAGAACCTAGTATCAAAATACCACCTAGGATACATCGGGGACCTACAGATATTTTACGTGTAAATATTCTAGAAGATCTGTTCAATCATTTTTTTTTTATTGTTTTTTGGTAATACTATATGGAATTTCTTTATCTGTTAAAGGCTCTTGATAGTACGGTACCAAAAGATCCATTGAGCGCATCCTATAAATATCACGACGATCCCTTTTTATATCCAACAAAGAAACTGGATCAACGTGCATATGCATTATCATATGAATCTGGTAAAAAAACGGCAATGTGGATCCATAAACAGCATGGAAACTTATTTCCAACGGATCTCTCACAACCACAGATCAAAGTATAGTTGATCTACTATAACAGATAATAGATTTAAATTGAGTACTTAGTAATTTTTTAATTCTTACCTTGTGGTTTATAGGCATTTATAGCTCCAACAGTATATACAGATAAAAGTCAAGTATCAGAAGAAATACTTTTGCAAGCTATATCGCAATGTAATGTGGCTGATGCTCTTGATATTTATAACTTATTGGAATGTGATGTTTCCAACAAAACGAAACAAGCATTATTAGAATTGTTATGTTTTTACAATGCCAATACAGATTCTGCAAATAATTTGCCACACGAACGGTGGTTTGTTAAACGTAATGAAACCACATATTGGTCGTAAGTAATAAACATAGTAAGCACACAATTTTACTTTCCTATTTTTAGCAGTTTTATATTCTAGACACCATCCAGAAATTGAGAAGTTATACAACTTTTTGATAACCCAAGATCCACTAACAGCAGCTAAAGCTCATAATACTCTTATATGTGGCTACTCGAAATGGAAAAATGTAAAGTGATTTGTCTTACTTATATAGGAAACTTTCTATGATATTAAACATGATTGATTTAAATTTTCAGGAGAACAAAGCTTGGTTGCTATTTCAGAAATGCCTGAAAGAAGATATTCCATTAAATGTCACTACCTATAATTCTGGAATACCGCTAATAACAAAGCTTTACATAAAAGATGATCAAGAAGCAATACACCTATTAAATGAAATTTTTCAGTCGATGGATGCAAAAGGAGTTTATCCAAATGTTGGTACATTGAATGCTGCCCTTAAAGTAGCATCTTCATTGTTGTCAACTGATTTAAGCCTAGATTTTGGAGAACATTTACTTAACGAATTCAAAAGAATGAAAATAAAATTTTCGTTAAGCACATATTATTATATTATTAGTATCAATAGACGTACAGGTAATTGTGTTTCATTTATATTGTTTTTGTCATTAATTTTAATTTACAAAATTATGTAATTTTGTAGGTGATCATTCATACAGCACTTTTATGAATACCCTAAATACAATGTTAAAAGAAAATTTTACTCTTCAAGACCCCTTAGATTGTAAATTTTTTAGTAAGGCTATAGAGACAGCTTCTTGTTATTACACCAATAAAAAAGCCGGTGAAATGGTACACAGACTTTTCCTTACTGGCAATAATCACAAATTTTTGACGTCTACAACACAAGTATGTTGTTTCACTACCATATGGATTTATTCATTCCATTTCATTATTTCATAATGAATTTTTCATACACCAGGAGCAAACTTATTTCAATACATACCTAACATTAATGTTAATGACAAATACAATGGAAGAATTCTACAAATGTTTTCAAAAAACTGTTCCGCATATGTACATCCCAAATATCCGTCTTATGATTGATATTATGGAACATTTAAAAACACAACCTGCGAAAGTTTTAACAGAGTATATACCAAAATTCTGGTCATATATCGACACATTCGAGATAGCGGAATCTATTTTGAGCATTACTATGATAGAACTCGTAAAAACTGTTAATGTACCGTCTGACTCACCTTTGAATGCAATATTTGCGGATGTAGCTTGGGCTTGTTGGATATATATACAGGTTTAGTATTTGTGTGCTTGTTACGGTTAATTAACATAATGAACAGGGAATGAAGTTGTATAGGAATAAAAAAAATTTCGTATTTTAGAAAGAAATGAAGAAGTCCTCTGGTGCATCGTATGAAACTTCCATCACGGGGTGGATAGCAATTCTATTATTACGCGATAGTCGTGTGAAAGAAATGAGGGAAGTTCTGACGAATTTCGTTAAAGATACCTCGACATTTTTACCAACAATGCAGAAATCGGAAATAAACCAATTACTCGAAGGTTGTATTTCGCAGAAGTGTTTCCAAGAAGCTCTTGTACGTATTCCTACTTATTATTTTCTTAATTTATTTGAATCTAAAACAAAAACTATATATCTTACTTTTCATTTCTAGCTTGTTCTCGAGTATTGTATAAACTTAGAATTAGAATACGTTGTTGAAATAGTAAATAAATTGTGTGATAATCCAGAGCTTAGTGATGCAGATCGCGATAAATTGGTACAGTTAGTAGGGAGTGATACGTTGAATTTGTCGAATAAAAAGTAATCAAATTAATTATAATCTGATATAATAAAAAATTATTTATAAGAGTATAAAATCGTGTATTTCTTAATGTTTTCTAACTTTTACAACTCCAAGATTGATTATCGTATTAATCTATTGAAAATGTATGCAAGATGGAATTGGTTCTTTATTAAATTCGCGTTATATGTAGAAGAATTTCAATCAGTTTGTCATTCAAAGAATAAAAATTACACACGTGATTGGTAGATATTAATGTCCTTGTCCCTCCAGCTAGGGTACGTTCGATTAATAAATTAAGTTCAGTGGTAGTGGGAGGTACTATCCTCTCGTCACTCAAATACTTATTTCCTGCACCGCATAGTTTAACATCGTAACTCACTCGTCCATTTTAAAGACTGGAATGCCACGATATCTATCGATTCAACAGCGTTAAACCACACGCGATTATTTAAACAAAATCGTGCTATTTACTTGAAAGCAGTTTTGTTACGTTTACTGCCAAAGTGATGAACGAGAAAAGACATATGCCTCTTACGTTGGAAGCCGTGAGGGAATTGATAACAAAAGATGAACCCAATGTGGAGATTACAAACTTGGAAGAGGAGCCAGGGTCAGGAAGAGGTGACAATTACACGTCTATGCTTTATCGTATACGTGCAAAGGGTCGAAGACAAACGGAAAACAGTGAATGGATTAATTACGAATGTGCGATTATTTATAAAGTTTTGCCTGAATCGAGGGAACATCGGGAAGCGTTTAAAAGCGAACAACTCTTTCGAAACGAGGTAGCGTTCTATACGTATGTGTGGCCCGCTTTGAATAAGTTACAAACAAATCATGGAAAAGTGTTTAGCGGAGTCGCCAAAATATATGCAGCGCGGTTTGATCTTATCGTTATGGAGGATTTAAGAGAAAGAGGCTTTAAAATGGCAGATAGAAGGAAAGGATTACAACTTGATCACTTAAAACGAGCCTTGAAAGCCTTAGCCGGCTTTCATGCGCTTAGTTTGACTTTTAGAGAAACAAGGCAAGTTAAACAATATTAATTCTTTTTTTATTACTACTATTACTTCTTTCTACTGTCTTTTCTTACCTTGCATAAGTAATTAATATATATATATATATATATATACACGGACACAGTAAAGACTGGATAAGTGCAAGACAGGATTGACTGGATAATTGCAAAATCACTACCCCCACCACTGGGGGGATTCCCCCTTGACGCTCGATGATTTATTGTTACATTACTATTGTTTCACCGATACGCTTCTGCTGACTGCTTTTTTCCCCTCGGATCTCTTTCTCTTTCACAATATTTACTGTATATATAAGTATAATATAGATGTATAAATAGTACGTATTTTATATATATACATAACACGAATTTTGAAGGCCGGAAGAGTTTGCAAGATTGACAGATCCAGATGGAGGACAAGGTGTGCAGGAGGCATTTTTTCGACCGGAAAACGAAGAATGGTATCGTCAGTATTATCAAGAAGCTGCTAAGAACGCTATTAAAATGGTATCAGACGGGCTTCCTACTCACATGGAGCACAAAAGAGTCGAGATAATGGAAAAACTGGGAGCCTTTCTCAGCGATGATGTATTTTTTCGCACCATGAGTGAATTGGCAGCTGCGCGGGGACCTCTCACTGTCTTCTGTCATGGTGATTGTTGGACTAATAACATTTTATTTCAAGATGACGCCGAATCAAACGAAGAGGTAAGCGCTACACACTTAATATACATTTTATTAAGTCAGTCATGCAGAGATTGTTCTTTATATCGGGCATCAACATTTATAAATTTGAATATGCAGCAGACTGTTTATATTACACAAGGTCTAACTATACTAGGAATTTAGAAAAAATATTAAATTAAAAGGACATTTGTTTCAGTATAATTTTTTATTATATAAATTTATAAGATTCTTATATTACGATTCTCTCGTTATTTATCACTAATTTTATCAGGAAAGTACTATATTAACCGTAAAGCAAAAATTCTTGCACTTTGTGTAGTCGTCTGATTGAAAAAAAGAACATTATATAAATTCAATCGTATCGTAAATTAATTTGTTTTTTTTTTTAAACATTTTTCATATCACGTAAATAAAATATGTATATACTTCATTATCGAAGTAGTCGTGGAATTTGAAAAATTTTGTTCCGTACGTGACTATAATAACTTCCTCAATACAGAGGAAAAAGGGATGGATATAGTGTAAAAATATTTATGTTATTTACTTTTTGTTTTTTGAAAATCAGGTATAATAAGAATTTGAACGCTAACAAATGTTTCGATTGTTTATGCCAGTCGTGTAAATAATATTTAAAATATTACGATCTGTCTAACGTTACGACATTTCAGGACGTCTGTTTACTCGATTTTCAACTATCTCGGGTTGGTTCACTTGCCCTTGACCTTGCAAATTTTCTGTACTGTTGCACAAGCGGGGAGATTAGACGGGCTCACATGACGCAGCTTCTCCAGCACTATCATTTCCACCTGATGTCTTCGTTACACACACTTAATCCAGAACAGCCACCAAAAGATCCATCTGTTATGTGGGAGCTGTAAGTAATATACTACAAATTTGTTCGTAAAAGAGAAAAAAAGAGAAGGTAACAATAGAATTCGTAAACCAGTAGACCTTAAACGTGTTGTTAATGTACAGATTGAATGAAGAAATGCGACGTTGCGGACGATTTGGAGTAGGTCTCGCATTAGACATGTTGCCAATTAGTACGTGCGAAAGTGAGGATGCACCGGATATGTACGAAAGGTCGGAAACATGCAAGGAAAATCAAAGTTTGCGAGCACCACCTCGCGGAAATGCGGAATGCGCGCGACTGATGACTGATTTAGTTTTGGAACTCGTACACAACCATGCTTTGTAACTTGAACGTTAACGAATCTTTACGATTAATTGGAATGTAAGTTTCTTATGATTTAACGAAATAAATCAGCCGCTATGTTGTATAATCTTGTGCACACAAATACACACAAAGAATCGTAGACTGCGTTGCAAATTCACATTTAATTTACGGTGTGAATGAGGTATAAGGAAAATGTGTTAAAAAAATGATGATTTCTTCTTCTCAAAAATATTTCTACACGAATTTGTAATAGATTATGTTTAGTAGTTGTTTCGTAAATTTTCCAAATACGTTAAATGAGATCAAAACATAATGCGTTGTAACGCAAGAAACATTACGCTGTATCGCAGAAATAATATATTCAGTATTAAAAATTTAATTTATATTTTGTTCATTCTACGTTCATGTCCTTCCTTCTCACAATAGCGCATCGCGTTATCATGATCGCTAATTATAATTTAAAAGTAACTCACAAGAGAGTTATGCTTGTTGCGGAGGCGTATGGGGAGGTGGTTGTTGAGCCTGTGCTTGCGGACTCGGTGGTTGCTGCTGCTGCTGCTGTTGCGCGGTTGGTTGCCAAGGTGGATGCTGATTCTGTTGTTGTTGCTGTTGTTCTTGAGCTAAACGTTGATGCGCTTGTTGCCTCGCTCTGAATTCTGCGGCTTTTAATTGTTCCAGATGAAACTGTTGCCTTTCGGTGATGAGCTGCTGTCTTTGGTACTCGAGACCTTCGCGTTCTCGTTCCATAGTGGTTTCCAATTCTTCGAAATGACGTAATTTAATTTCCAGTTTCTTCATTTGTGTCTCGACAAGTAGAGCCACCAAGGATTTAATTTTACGTTCTTCCACGGCTGCCAAGTGTTTTGCTTTAACGGCAGCCGCTGCCAATGCGGCAGCAGCTGCGGACTGGAGTTGAGCATCGCGCACCACCTTGTCTTTCTTTTCTTTCGCTTCCACAGCTTCGGCGTCTACAGGAGTTTTTGTATCTTCTTCTGTCTCTTTAATTTCTTCTTCTTTCTTTGTGACATCTAACTGAGTTTGGTCAACTTCCGGTTCCTTAGGTTTCTCTGGTTCCTCCTTTTTCGTTTCCATAGGAGTCGGTGTCCCCGAATGTGGAGATGTAGTCACCGGTGTTGAAACAGTTCCAGTTGTTGACGGAGTTGCTGTGTCATCTGGAGGTTCAGGGGGACCTGTACCAGCTATTCCTGATTGCGCTAATCCCGCAGCTGGGTCGAATTTACCATCCGAATTAGCGCTAGCTTGTACATTTCTCAAGTGTTGATCCAGTAAAGTCGCGGGTACTTGGTCCTTGATAGCTGCAAACTCTTCCATAGCAGCTTTTGCGGCACTTGCTGCAACCCTAGGATCGACAACCGATGCTAAAAATGCAACTGTACTCATCACTGGATTACCAGCTTTAGAGAAGGGTACCGGTTGATAAGCTAATGGACCCAAACCTTCCGGTCCACCTTCTTCTAAGTATGGATCTTCTATTGGAAGTCGTAAGAAATGCAAAATGCATTCGTCTTGCGTTCTCGAGCCAACATGTTCACAAACTTTATTCCAGTCATCCTTGTGCAATTCTAATCCTTCTAATAGTAAAAGTGTTTCTTGTTCCGTCCAATCGCGAGTAGCACCAGCAGCTTGTTTGTTTTTCAACACCGCCGGTTTTCTTGAATACTGATCTATTTTCAATCCGAAATTTGCCATCGCTCCAGCTGAAACCTTTTCTTCTGCTCCAATTCCACTCGTTATGTTCGATTTCTTTTCTAAATCGAGCAAAGCTTTGGCAGCCGAAGGTTGTGGCGTTTTTGGAGGGTTTGGATTGACGGGAGCCAAGCCTGACGGAGTATCTGATAGTACATGGAAATGCGACGTTGGAGGAGGCCCCATAGGCGTTGGTCTTGATTCTGCGTCTACTTGGTAATTAATAAGTCCCCACTGTTCTAAAAATGCGTGTACGCGCATAATCGCGCATACATCACCCGCCAAGTTACGTCTGCAAGCGGTTGATGTAATGTATTCCGTGGGATTTAATCTATAGGTATCGATCATGAAATTTCTGTACGCAAGGTAAATTTCTGGCGTTTTAGATTTGTTTTTACCATTAAAAAACTCAGACAGAGCTCTCTTTTCGATAGTATGAATCGAATTATAATCGAACCAAGCAGAATAACTAGGAACAACAATATGATGCGTTTGTTCTGTGACATTATCTTCCGGTTCATCGCCTTTGTTACCTTCTCCTCTTTCTTTGCTCGCGTCTCGTTCTTCTCTGTCTTGAGTGCCTTGAGAACTTCCTTTATCACCTTCCATTGGTTCATCCAGATCTGCCATGTTACCAGATTTAAGTGGCTGAAGTTCATTGTCTTGTTTTTTACTTCCCGTCGTTGTTAAGGTAGTGCCACTCGTTGGTACATTACCTTGCCCTGTAACCGGTGGATTCGTAGGCGTGGCAACTACTTCAACAATCCGAGGTTCCGCTGGAGGGTCTTCCATTCCTTGAGTGAGATCATCTTCCTCTTCTCCACCACCGCGTGACTTTTTCGGAGTCGTAAGCGATGATGTAGACGAAGCACTTTGAACACCCGATGGCCCCCTTCCACTTTTACGTTTGCCCAGTTTTGGAGGTGGACTTGGTGATCGTTTTCGCTTTGGTTTTTTCGCAGATGGCGGAGGATGAGATGGTTGAGCCATTAAATCTTCAACTGAAAGTCTATATTTATGTATTTTTTTTTGACCGTTTTCATCCATTTCGTAATCTTCTTCGTTCATCCACTCGTTGTATTGATCTAAATCTAATGCCCACGTTGCCGATACTTTGTATACAGATTTCATGTTTGCAGTTGTAAGTGTACCTTCTGGAAAATCCCAAGGAAGATCTAAAGTAGTCCAGGAATCATAACTATCGGGGAAATAGTACCAATGAAGAAGAACGGATCTCTCGCGCCTCATACAAGGGCGCGCATATTCTTCTTCCATAGGATCTGCTGGAGGATAAATGATGTGTGTAGCATCCGCTTCGTTTTCAGCAATAGTACCCTGATGTCTTCGAATTGCTTCTTTCACTTTTCCAGCTGTTGACTTATCTACATCAGCTCTTACAAATATGCTTGGTATGGTTAGACATCTGTTCTGAACTAAAGCTCGTTCGGCTGCCATCAACATTTCTACTGTTCTATCCATACGAGATCCTGACTAAAAGAACAAGGGTTTACATATTGTATCATACATATAATATATATATATAAGCATAAATGTCAAAGCTTACCTTTCCAACAGGAAAGTCAAACCTACGCCATCCTTGCTCTTGTTTAAAACGATATGCTGTAGCAAGAATATGACACAACCCACCTCCTGGTTTAAAATCCAAGAAACATTTCACCTGAAAATTTAAAAAAATATTTAATTCAATTTTAGAGTAATATAACACTACGAAATAATACTTAATTATGGTAATGGACAAATACGTACAGGAAGCCTTGTCATGGGTGGTTTTGAAACATTTTTTCCTAAATTATCTTCTTGAAATTGCAATAATTGTACTATCAAAGTGGCTAAACTTTTATTAGTGGGAGGATCCGTTTGTACATACTGTAAAATATAATACAAATATAATATTTTTACATTCTCAGCATTAGACATTTATTGATAGTTATTAGATAAGTATATTTTTTATAATATTTACAACTGTATCATATAAATACAGCTATAGTGTATAATGAGATAATATTATATTATTAATTCATAAAATAAAAGATTCAGATTCGACATGTCAAAATAATAACTACATTAATGATACACGTCGAAAACGTAAACAGAACAGAGATATATGTAACTTATTCAATCTGTTGATATTGGAAATGGTTCTTGGTAGTCGCATCGACTCAAAAGCGTAATTATCCTCGTAATAAAAAATTGAAACTGTGGCGAAATTAACAAAAATACGATTAAATCTCACAGACATTAAAATGTTTAAATAAAATATATAAACTATCGAGATGTGGGTTTCGATGCCGGGTCTTCGGACCTACCTTTTTGCAGTTTTTCAATAGCCACTGTTTCACTCCATCGAGCTGTGTGAGAATTTCCTGGGACTCGAAAAATTTTGTGTTGGGTCCGCCGTCCTTTTTAGGTCCTAACGCGAGCATCTTTTACGAAATCCGGACTTAAAAAATCGTCGAACACTCTACAAGAAAGAACGCCGCGTTTATCGCAAACATGACACGCCTCTGAAGTTGGTCGGAACTACACCACGTCTATGAAAGCATTTCTCGATGGAAGGACAGAAATTTCCTGTTGGCTTGTCGATAAATTATCCACTATCTATGAACGAATGTTCCTCAATAAAAGGATACGAAAATATTTTCTATTTTCGTAGTCACTTATAACCTTAATTAGAAATTGTACTTATTCTAAGAACCAGTGATGGACAAAACCCTAGACTTCGAATAAATGAGAAGTTTGCCGATATGTCTATCTCCTTTCCTCTT
>NC_071979.1:23406216-23478205 GCF_026283585.1 Hylaeus volcanicus
AAGAGGAAAGGAGATAGACATATCGGCAAACTTCTCATTTATTCGAAATCTAGGGTTTTGCCCATCACTGGCTCAAACGATTGGTAAACATGTTTTCCAGCATCTGGTGATATTTTAGTGTTTTGAACATAACCTGATATAGAGAGTAGAATTAATTCTTATATCGAGTTACATTATCTGTTTTTTTATCGAGTATGTATATTTTCCTACTATCTAGCACACAGTATAAAGTGATCGAAAATTCATTTTGCATCGTTAAAATGTAATTTGATATTTGAGCATGTCACAGGTAGTTTTATATCAATAAAATGATTCTGTCCCTTTATATTTTTATTATAATTATATTTTATGTATTTTTAGGCCCACTAAATATGTCTGCTGAGGAAGATGTGGACGTGAATAAAGAATTTGAAAATTTATTGTTTGCCGAAGAGAATGCTCAAAACTTAGGTTATAAAGAAGGTTATGAGGCTGGGAAAGAACAATTAATAAATGGATTTCATCTTGGTTATCATAGAGCCAGCTTGTTAGGAGCACAATTAGGATATTATAGTGGTATCCTGGAACAGTATTTGAGTACAAACAAGCCTAATTCAGAGAAAGCTGTATCTCTTGCAAAAGAACTGCTACAGATTATTTATAGTTTTCCTAGACATAACAACAATACTGTAGATATATTGAAGAGTATGGATGATATCAAATTTAAGTATGCCAAGTTTTGTTCGCTAACAAAAACATCTCCATTGTATCCAGAAATGGACAAACTTGACTTTTAATTAAACATAAATGCTATGTTTATAAATATAAGACAAGATAATATTACTGTTTGAACTTTATAATATTTTTTATTTTTGATAATTAAAAGTATTATTACTTGGAAATAATTTATACATAATACTATGGTATTACATTTAATACCAATCATATTATAATTATGTATAACAAACATTTTGACGATGTTTTAAGTTTCATAAATACGTATAACAAATTAATAAACTGCCATGTAGTTGATTTCATCACTGATAACTTATGGGAGACATGTTTACCAGTGGCATTAAGATCTGAGCTGGAGAGAAATGACATAGACTGTACTTATTGGACAGAAAACGACAATTACCCTATTTTAAATAATTTTGTAAAGTTAACAAAAAGTCTTTCCCTGCAGTCATGTTCTGTAGAAATAACTTCAGAAGATCTTACAGATGTACTACCAAACATTACGAACAATGTTGAATATAGATGTAAAAATACAAAGACAGAATTTATGAATGCTAAAAAATTCCACGAAGTTGAATCCCTTGGCAATATTGTTGGGACAGTAGCAGCATCAACTGGTAGCTTAGTAATAGATGCAGGTGCTGGTAAAGCATACTTATCAACATTTCTAGCAGAAGATTATAAAGTTCCCGTCCTCGCGATAGACTCTTCGCAATCGTGTTGTAAGGGAGCAATTTATAGGCGAATAAAATTAAAGAAAAAGACGGATTCTCAAAATTTGGTACTAAAGATAATCTAAAATACACTTTTATATTACCATAATATTTAAATGTATAATATAAATGAAATGTACATCGTTTTAGGTTCAGTATGTAGTCGAAGAAATAAACGAAAAAACAGATTATCTAAAAATGGTAAAACAAAATTTTGGTAATTGGAATTTAGATAAAAATCTTATATTAACAGGTTTACATACTTGTGGTTTTCTTACTCATTCCGTTATCGAAACATTTTTAACCACAGAAGATATTCATTTTTTATGTATTGTTCCTTGTTGTTACCATTTGACGACCGAAACTTTTAACAAAAGAATACATTTTTCCAAGAATGCTAGAATGCTAGCCCAGCAATCTATTGAAAGAAGCACAGAAAACAAATTTATATCTTCCTCGCTATTCTACAGGGCAATTTTACAAGTGATTCTTCACTCTATCGGTACTGTCTTTTTTACTCCAATTTAACCCGAGCATTTTTTACAATGCTTCCTGTTTTGTTTAATAGGTATTTACAATGCCAGAGTAGGTCGCAAGGGACCTCTGCACGATTTTCCCAGTTACGCGCAATGGGCATTCTCGAGAATTGGCGTAGAATCGGGAAAGGTATAACGATAATAAGATTATCGATGTATATATTTATCTATTGAGACGTTTCTTTTCTACCGTCTTTTTTAGATACCGTCTTTGGAGGAGTTAGAAAATACATATCAATTTTATGCACATTTAACTAAAAGATTTTGTACATTCCAAATGTTAAGAGTACACGTGGGCCTTGTATTGGAAGCAGCCATTATGCTGGATAGGATACTATTTTTACAAAAGAGCAACAGATGTTCAAAACTTGCTATTTTACGTTTATTTGATCCTGTTTTGTCACCAAGACATTATGGTATCATCGCAATAAAATAACATCGAAATGCAGAAGAAAGAGATAAAAAATCATTTGCTATTCAATTAATATAAATGTTACATTCATGTAGTTGTACAAATCATTTTGTCTCTATTCAATTGTTTCAATTGGTAATATATTATGAAAGATTGGAATCATGTTTTGTCAATATCAGTGGAGTTGAGGTAGTCCATTACAGACGAATATCCTTCCTCCTGCACTACAGGAGCTAAAATTCCGGTAGGACGCAAACCGCTTCTTGTTCTACATATGCTGCAGTTGCACAAACCACGGCAGGGAGGACAAGCCCAGTTCTGTAAATTTTTAATGACAAGATGAAAAATGAAACAGCGAGAGAGGCAAATGAAAATATAATAATGATGTAAATAGAATGCATACAGGGTCTTTTAATGCTTCAACAGCACTTTCACCGTATCTTCCTCTTAAACAAGGTCCACAAAATTGTCCCCTGACTCCAACACATTCTCCTGATCTGCATACTGTTTTTGTATCTAAAGTTTTCTGTCTGCACTGATGACAGCTAGTACCATTAATGCTAGAATATGTTTTTAAAGAACTTTTCTCTGCTACATTGTTCAGCATCTTATCTGTAATTTCATCAACGGAAGGTATGTTGTTTGGGTCATATGGAGTCTTTGATACTTTGTAAACCCTCTTTTTCTTAGTATAATTAAAAGAATCATCATCATCATCATCATCATCACCATCATCATCGTCATCATCATCACTGTATTGCTCTTCTTCTTGGTCTACATCACAAACTCCCATATTCATTAGATCAATTGACCGTTGCATTGGTTTTGCCCAAGAGAACAAAACCTGTAGTTTAGATCTATTACGTCTAGGTTTGTCTAAATCATCATCATTCTCCTTCTCCTCCTCATTCTTCGAGGTATTCGAGTCGTCTTTGCTTAAATTTTTCACTCTGCTCCTAGTATTGTATTTTCTACGGAATCCGAGTTGCACGCGGTTAATTTTAAAGTTATCATCATAAATAGCTCCAGAAACAGTTCTTCGTCTTTTTTTCGGTGGTTCATTCTCTAAATTATCCGTGCTTTTATACTTCTTTGACAGTCCTTCTATCTCATTTGTTTGTTTTTTAAAGTCCTTAAAAACTTCAGCAAACTGAAACGTTAAAGATGAGCAAATCTGATATTCGAATATAGGTTAAAAATCGAATCAGTAAACAGGAGTACTTACGAAGGCATTTCTTTCGGCTATATTTTTTCTTCGAAGTTCGTCGTAATTATCTTCACTCATGTTATTGATTGTTCATTGAACAAAATTACTAAATACAGATGAAGAGAACGTTCTGTGGACGGCTAACAACATTTATTTGAATCGCAGCATCGAATCACGCGTACCACCGTGGCGAATCGAACGGAAAAGGCGGGTAAAATGCGTGCATTCATCAAACTTGCCGAAGAATTCTTTAAATCGTATGATTATTATAATATTTATGATTATGAATCGTTACAATTATTAACAGTTATGGTTAACTGCTGAACCAATATTGAAATCAATAACGATATCGTTACGAAGTGCACGACTGTGTTTCCGCAGCTGTAATATTTAACGCAAAGTATTACATTCTAAATTTATTCAATCCTCTTGTAAAACAGAATCCTCTTTTATTTGGAGTTCGTTTCTTGTCATTTTTATTCGCTTCCCTAAATTTTACATTTTAAGAAATGTATACGTATGTGCATGAAGAAACGATTCGTTATTACGATAAATAAGGATGATATATTTCATATATTTCATTCTTTGAACCGGTAAGATGTTAATTGTTCTGCACCTACAGATAAAGCGCCGTTTGTGGTGTCTTATCATTCTTGATTTTGCTGATAAGCATATCCGCGGAAAACCCAGGTAGGCGTGCATCTTTATTTACGTTCTAATTCGTAGAAGTTACCGCGATAATTTTTAATAATATTCGTACTATTGTTGCAGGGCTCCAAAAAGGTCACAATTGCTTCGAGCGAAAATTGAAGCAATTGATTCACAGTTTTTTGATCTGTGAACAATTTCCACTTAAGTGGAGAACCTTTTAACCCTTTGTGGATGGAGACTTAGAGCTAATGTTAATATACATATACAGTGGATGTAGAAAGTATTCGTACACTGATCAATTTCCAAAAAAACTATGTAAAATTGTAATTTATTAGCTTATTTTTTATAAACAATGACATTCTACATATTCTCGGAAATCTCTAGAATAGATAGATTACAAAAAAAAAAATAGCTATTATGTAAGTTGCGAAATTAACAACTTCATTAAAACATTAAAACTTTATTAAAAAAAAAAAAGAAATTTACATTAATTTATAAGTATATAATAGTTCCTTCGTGGGATTTCCTTTTGATTTTATAATTATTGTAACTTTTCTAAGCATTAAATTAACTAAATTGTTAGTTATTCGAAGTGGGATCTTCTTCAATTCCTCTATTAGAGCCATTTTTAAAAGTACTTTACTGAAAATTTGATGTTTTCTAATTCGTACGGAGCAATAAACTAATATGTTTACGTTACAAACTCTACTGTAAATGGTTCGTCATAAGAATCGTACAAATACTTATTGCTTCTATACTTTTACCCACTTTTCGCATTTTTCTTTCAATTTCACAAATTACCTAGTAAATGTTGTTTGGACTATATCTATCTTAGAGATTTCCGAGAATATGTAAGATATCATTGATTATAAAAAAACAAGTTAAGCTACATTAAACTTAAGCTTAATTAAACTACAATTTCACAGAAAAGTTTTTTGGGAAATTGATCGGTGTACGAATACATTCTACACCCACTGTAGGTATTTATCTCACACCGTCACCTGATGGGAGAAATACCTTAGTAAAAGGAAACCCAGGAGAAGGGGGAGATGGAGGAAGATTTGTTAGCGCTATAGAATATTACTAATGGAAGTATTTTGTAAAGAATTTATTGAAAATACATCAGCGACTCGAAAAATAATGTTTTCCTCTACTATTTATCAAGATTTATTTAAGTATTTGAAGAATGAAGGTTTTCGGGAGTCCAACAGTCGAGTTCCATTACGTTGTCGATATCATTCGGCTTATCTTCGATACGAGTAGCGTACTTACAATGTCACTGTATGCGCTGACAAGGAATGACTAAGGCGGGCGACAAGACTACATTCGCCGAGAAACATTCAGTCTTTTGTATTCCTTCGAATTTGTGTCACTCTGGCCGGCAGCACGTACACTCGCAAAGGTACCTTTGAATAATATTACTCAACCAAAGAAGTCACTGCAATTCACTCGTCGAAAATCCATAAAGGTAATGGTATGCAATATGTAATTAAAACGGACACGAGGCATCGTTAATACACTGTTTTGCTGCAGCGATAACGATGCAACGCCGATAACTTTATTTCCCGGTAAACATTAATACTCTCACTGATAATGTCATTTTGCTTTCTTTCATTTTTAATAACAATCGTCCACCTTTCGAGACGGAACCCTAACTACCGTTGAGCAATCACAGATAACCCGCGATACACTTCTAAACAATAAACTATAATACTTTCTCGCGATTCGATAGTATCTTTCAACGATCTGTACTTAATGGAAACGATACTATACATTTTAATTTTGTAGATCAACGCGCGAGTCGGCCCAAGAGATTAATTCGAATAGAAGAATCCTCCTTCGAGGAACTCCTTTCGCCAGTAATGGAATCGTTAGCTCGAAGCATGTTTCGAAGCACACGGGGAATTTCTAAAGGAAAACTTTTGAATCCCGTCTATCAGGTAATAAAGCAGAAGTCAGGATCGGCCGTTTTGCATGGAAATAAACGTTGCACCGGAACAGAGCAACGATACCGAAGAGAGAAAAAAGACAAATTTTTAAATTAACAAAGATAACATGATTACCATATCTCGGTGTAGCTTTCCATGCGAACCACGCTAGCATATTTTCTGCTTAAAAACAAAATGAAAATGCCACGCGCGTTCGTTAACGATTTCGTTTGTACTTAAGAACTTCTATCGCGTCTATCTTTAATTCTGAGAATCGAAAGTTGCATCGGGACACTGGTAACCATAACTTCGGTCCTGGCAAACGTGAAAGTAGTTTATATGAAAGTACTAGATTAATAAAATTGGCGAAAGCGCAATCAATTTCCGATTAAATCGACACGTGAAGTATGAATGCAGAACGAGAAGAATTGTCGTACGATCACGTCTCAAGAGGTATTCGAACGAGAATCGAAGTACGGTGCTCACAATTATCACCCTCTCCCTGTTGCGGTATGCAGAGCCGAAGGTGTCTTCATGTGGGACGTCGAGGGCAAACGGTACTTCGACTTTTTGAGCGCTTACTCCGCCGTTAATCAAGGCCACTGTCACCCGAGAATTTACAAGACCCTGGTCGAACAGGCGAAACTCTTAACTTTGACCTCGAGGGCCTTCTACTCTGACGCGTTGGGCGAGTTGGAGGAATACATCACGAAACTCTTCGGGTACGTGACGCGTCTTTTGTAACGCAACGTCGCGAATAACCATTGATAATCAATTACTTTCAGGTACGAGAAATGGTTGCCAATGAATACAGGAGTCGAAGGCGGTGAAACCGCGTGCAAAGTGTCGCGCAGATGGGGTTACACGTGTAAAGGTATACCAGAGAATCAGGCGAAAATCATTTTCGCGGAAGGCAACTTTTGGGGGAGGACGCTGAGCGCCGTGTCCTCGAGCACAGACCCCACCAGTTACAAAGGCTTTGGCCCATTTATGCCTGGATTCGAGGTGATCCCGTACGACGATCTCGAGGCACTTCAGCGAACCTTGGCCGATCCCAACGTCTGCGCGTTTATGGTAGAACCTATACAAGGCGAGGCTGGCGTTGTAGTACCAAAGGTATGCTAATTCTTTGTAAGCTTTTGATTCTCTGAAACTCTTCATCGATAGCACAATTCAATCTTGAAAATTATTCAAGGATGGATACCTAAAAGGAGTAAGAGATATCTGTACGAAAAACAACGTCTTGTGGATAGCGGACGAAGTGCAAACCGGTTTAGCCAGGACGGGAAAACGATTAGCCGTAGACCACGAGAACGTCAAGCCAGACATCTTGATTCTCGGGAAAGCTCTCTCGGGTGGCTTCTACCCGGTGTCTGGTATACTAGCCAACGATTCTGTAATGCTGACCATTAAGCCTGGCGAACACGGTTCGACTTACGGAGGTAATCCACTGGGAAGCAAAGTCGCCATCGAGGCTCTTCGTGTGTTGGAGGAGGAGAAGCTGGCGGAGAACGCCGAAAAGATGGGCCAGATTTTCAGAACCGAACTTAGGAAACTTCCGAAGGACGTGGTCACTCTGGTCAGAGGAAAGGGACTCCTCAACGCTATAGTCATCAACGAGAAGATCGACGCCATGGATATCTGTTTGAAGCTGAAGGATGCTGGTCTGCTCGCGAAACCAACGCATCAGCATATAATCAGATTAGCTCCACCGCTGGTCATCAACGAACAACAAATACGAGAATGCGTCGATATTATTTCTAAAACCATTGTCCAATACGCTAAGTAATGTTTAAAGAACTTCATCTTTACGCCAACTCCATAATTTTGTAACTTATATAAGATCTTGTAAATAAACTGTCATTCTAAATATTGGATAAACTTCTTGCGTTTCCGATACGATACAACGTTCTCCTATTGTCAATAGACCAAAAAGAAGGGCAAATATCGAGCGGCAAGTTCCACCAAAAGTCCAAAGACTTTGTCGTTTAGTCCGTTTATTTAAATACGATGTCCGAAGGATTATTTCGTTGCACTAATCTAATCGATAGTTTTATTTACCTCTGATACTATATCTTCTTCTCTGCCACTTTTCTTTTATATCGAGTTGTCTAGTTGTTTTCTATATTGTACACAACTTTTGTATGTTTTTTTTTTGTCCAAAAAGGACATAATTTTTAGTAAATAAATAAATACGTATAACGAGGAAGTATCGTTTGGTTACACTCGTTGTAGCTGTTATCTTCTTAATACTGGAAAGGAAGAAAAATTAGCCGACCGGTTGCACGTCTGCTATTAATAGCTCAACGCGATACGATTCTATCCCGTTATTATTCGATTAATATTTATTCCGTCGCTTAACAGACGTCAGACATTTACTTAAATACAATGTTATCGCGTTTAAGAAGAGCGTTCCGACTTCCAATCGAGAATCAATTTGTTCTGGGACGCGGTAGTGTACGTCTATCTGTCGTAAGACAAGAAATACAAATGTTGCTATCGCGGGAGGCATAATCAATTTTACGTTATCGGATATTAACAGTAAGAGCTCCTCGAGAGCGGTCGATAAATGATAAGAACGCAAGCGTGTTACCATAGGATAATCCTTATCTTAGCCATGATCTCCATAATACGTTTCGGTAAATTATTAATCTATGTATTTATGACAAAAAAAAAAAGTTGGGCATTAGTACGGTATTAACATGAATTTTTGTCAAGGGCCAATTTAACTTATCTTTCCAGGAGATATGATGAAATTCTTATCTAAATAAGCATTTCGAACAATGAGTAAAAGATTAGTTGTTTTTGGCTACTCACTCGTTGGCAGAAAACTTTAATTTGAATTCTAAAATAAAGTTACGCATCGCGTTTAACGAATAAAATCCTATCCCAATAACTCTTTGCATGGGATTTCTATTCGTCGTACACTACTCAAATAAAATGTCGCGAAAAAGTACGAGAAAAAACATGTTACTGCTCGTTGGTTGCATTCCTCAAATGTATCGTCTCGGATTAGTCTGTTATTTGCTGTTTTTCCGTTTGTTTTAGCACGTTGGCGCCGTAATAAACAGCGTCTCTCAATACATCATTATCAGATACCGACTTTGCAGGTTCTGCCGTAGCATTTATTCTAAATCCTCCCGGCGTATCAATTGTATACAAAAATATTCCACGTAAATATGTAATGTACCTTCCCTACTCTTTCTCGTGTCAATATAAATGTAAGATTGACTGCGAGATCGTACAGTTTGTTTGATCGTATCACCAGTGCGACACTGTCCTTTTCCGTTACGACGTTTAGTTCTTCTTTTCCTTTGTTCTACCACCGTCTATAGTTTCAAGGAGAGTAGCAATTATCGTAGATTAGCAGTATGTATCCGACGAGAACGAAAATTTTCAGCTTGACGAGGGAGCTGGGCTCGAAAAGATTCCTGAGCTCGCAAGAGCTGATAGAACGAGACAACAAGTACGGAGGCAGACACTTCAAACCACTTCCAGTGGTCCTCGTGAAGGGCG
The DNA here is from genome assembly GCF_026283585.1 of Hylaeus volcanicus. Lineage (NCBI taxonomy): Eukaryota > Metazoa > Arthropoda > Insecta > Hymenoptera > Colletidae > Hylaeus > Hylaeus volcanicus. The sequence goes on from NC_071979.1 coordinate 23,415,897, forward strand.
AGGGTGTCTGTTTGTGGGACGTCGATGGAAAGCGTTACCTCGACTTCCTGGCTGGATTTTCAACTGTTAACCAGGGCCACTGTCACCCAAGGTTGGTGAAAGTGATGAACGAGCAAATGAGGAAGCTTGCTCATACTTCCAGGGCATTTTACACGGAACCTCACGGTGAACTAGGAGAGTATCTCACCAAACTCTTTGGATGGGACAAGTTCTTACCCATGAATACTGGTACGAAAAGAGACAGCGATACACGGATAGCTTATGCTAAAATAATAACGAAACAAAAAAGTGGACGGCTTGTCGGATCAGACTACCCTAAGTATACTATATTCTGTTACAGGCGTCGAAGCGGGTGAAACCGCTATCAAGGTAGCTAGACGTTGGGGGTACAGAGTCAAAAAGATACCTAAAGAACAAGCGACCGTCGTCTTTGCGAAAGGCAATTTCTTTGGACGCTCTATAGCGGCGCTCTCAGCCTCGACGGATCCGAATTGTTACACCGACTTCGGACCTTACGTGCCCCGTTTTGACAAGGTCCCATACAACGATCTCAAGGCATTGGAGGAGAAATTCAAGCAGGACCCGACAGTTTGCGCGTTCATGGTAGAACCCATCCAGGGCGAAGCTGGAGTCATAATTCCCAACGTAAGTTTGTCCTCTGCGAGACAGTCTTGCCGAAAGTGAACCGTGAACTTCGTTTCCGCAGGACGGCTACTTGAAAGGCGTACGAGATCTCTGCACCAAGTACAATGTGTTGTGGATCGCTGACGAGGTTCAGACTGGCTTGTGCAGAACGGGCAAACGATTGGCGGTGGATCACGAGAATCAGAGACCAGACATTCTCATTTTAGGAAAAGCGTTGTCTGGAGGCGTTTACCCTGTGTCTGGAATTTTAGCTGACGCACAAGTAACTCGCTTCTTCTGTAAATACAATTATTACACTGGATGCAGAAAATCGACAAAATTTTGTTTCTTACAAACTCGCAATTCGTGACCTAAAAAATAATATAGCAATTGATAAAGCAATGTTTTTCTCAGATAATGGACTCTCTGGAGACAGGCTCGCACGGTAGCACTTTCGGCGGAAGTCCGCTTGGAAACAGAGTGGCCTTGGAGGCAGTGAGAATCTTAGAAGAGGAGAATCTCGCAGAAAACGCAAGGAAGCTTGGAGAAATTGTACGAGAAACGTTACAAAAACTACCGAAAGAAATAGCGACGGAATTCCGTGGGCGCGGTTTGTTGACTGGCTTGGTGATAAACAAAGGTACTCCCCGGGACTCGTTCGATGGAAGATAAGAGTAAATTGTGTATTACTACTTCAATCCTATTTTTTTCAGACTTTGCTGAAGGCTGGGATATCTGCTTGAAGCTGAAAGAAGCTGGCTTGTTGACTAGACCCGCTCACGGGCAAATATTGAGAATATCTCCACCGCTTACCATCACGGAAGATCAACTTAGAGAAGGACTGAACATAATAACTACTGTTCTGAAAAATTACAAATGAAATACCGACTGTCCATCACCATATGGAACGCTTCCTTACGCGTATCAAAGCCTTGTACCTGCAAAACGATATTTCGAATACGTCCCCCTGTAGAACTGGGTCAACTTCAAACCCTACAATTTTATATCATAACTGAAATAATATATATTTTTATCATTAATGAAACTGTATAGAACAGCATAATCATGTTTGTAAAACATATCTTTAATGATGAATATAAAACTCACGCGAATTACATGTGTGACTCGTGCCTCTTCAAATGCCTCGTTAAACTAAACGCTTGCGAGAACAGTTGGTCGCATTGATCGCATTTGTACGCTTTGGCACCGGTATGCAAAGTTAAATGTCTCTTTAAATGATTCGCTAATTTGAATCGTTTCCCGCACAATCGGCACTGATATTGTCTAAGAGAGGCATGCGACGCCTCGTGATTCTTCAGATGACTAGACTGAGAGAAACGCTTTCCACAGATTTTACATTCGAAAGGTTTTACTTTGGTGTGGATCCTCAGATGCTCCACGAGATTTCCTTTTTGAACGAAACATTTGTTGCAGTACTCGCACTTGTGCGACCTGGTCGCCTTGTGCGTTCGCAGATGAACCTTCAGGTTGTAACTTTGGCTGAATCTTTTATCACATATCTCGCACTGGACCAAACCTTTCCCTGTGTGAAGTCTTTCGTGGGCTCTCAGGTTCTTCAGAAGTCGAAACCTTTTTTTACAACTAACGCATTCGAAGCTTCTGTTCTCCTCGGTTCTCGAGTCATTGGAATCCCGTTTGTGAGTTTTCAGGTGTTCCCGCAGGTAGGACGGATACGCGAATATTTTGTCGCACACTTTGCATCGGTGCACGTTGGTCTTCGTGTGGAGACGCATGTGAGCGTTCAGCTTGCTCTTAGACGAGTACGCTTTCTCGCAGTTCTGACATTTGAAAGGTTGCTGACCAGAGTGCGACAGCCGGTGCGTCAATAGTTTCGATCTCTGCGAGAACAATTTCGAACATACCTCGCATTTGTACTTCTTCGATTGCACGTTATCAGGATTTTCTTGTTCGATCCGTTCCTTATAATCGAGATTAGGCGGACATAAATTATATCTGTCGATATCTTCCCTGCTGTCCGTTCGCTCGAGATCTTTTGTAAATCTTAACGCGCGTGTATCGAGCATGTCGTTCTCGGAATGCATCGCTGTATTTTGCATACGCTGAGGACTTTCGCTTTGTACCTCCTCTAGATCTATATGCACAGGGAAACTTAAATTCTGTATTTCATTGTTATCGTTTGTCGACGATCTTTGATACGATACATTTTGAATCGAATTCTCGACGGAGTTGATAGACCTTTCGTAGCTTAAATTCTGAGGAATCTGATTGGAATTCTCGCAGATATCTATATTTTCATTGTCGCAGGACATATCTATGTTTTCCGTGCTGTGGGCGATATTATGGCTCATTAATTGCGTTCGATTAGTAAACGTATGATTGCACAAGGAACAGTGCAGAGCGCAGGCCGCTCGGCTAGGATTTTCCCCATTTATCGGAATCATTTGCATCATATTCGATCTAATCAACGGAGACAATTGCGTATTTTGAACGCCGTCTGTGGTCAAATTAGAGCTTAAATGACTAAAATTAAAGTTAAGATACGGATTTTGAGATTCGACTATGTGCATGTGTTGTACAGGTATGTTGTCTTGAATAAAAGGTAAGTGTAATCTGCTGTGGGCACATAATTCTTGATAGCTCATAAATACAGCACCACATTCTATACATTTTAATGTTTTATGCGAGTTTTGAAGAGGAACAAATCCCTGATTTTCTTGATATAATTTACATCCAGAAACTGTGGCATACGATGTCAGACCTGAGACCTACGAAATTTATATACATAATAACTCTCAATAATCCAAGTAAAGTTTTATATTATAAAGATACTGTTGTATTACCCTAAGAGCAGCTTGCCTCAATGCTCTGTCAGCTGCACGACATTGTTCCCTGTACAGTAAAGCAGATTCTGCTCTGGTTACACACCGGTCGCACATTTTCTCTGGTAGACCATCACCTTGCCAAACCTAGTGAAATACGCATTTGACGCGTATAAGAACAATTTTGTAATCGTATTAATTATACAACTGTGAACTCGATGAAAGTATTTATTACTTCTAGGCACGAGAGAGACCGCAACTTGGCAGCGAGAGAGGAACCAGCCGGTCCCACGAATAAACAAACCATTTTATCGCCATCCTCTCTTAAGCATGTGCGACATAATTTACTGATATTTTCACTGTCGATCTCTTTCGTAACGATAAACATTGCTACGATCCGATAATCAACTTGATAAACAGCTTTGTGATTTCTAGGTTATACTTTTGTTTTGACATTTAAAATGTTATGTGGGCATAGTGGCGCCATCGGTGAGAAAACGCCCAAGTTTGTATATAAAATAGTCCCCACTGTTTCTGCCAGATGGCGCCATTGATATGTTTTAATTAATTACATTTTATTTTTTATAAATACATAATTGACACGATTCAATGCTTTATAACGCTACAATATACTAATTCAGTTGACAAATTTAGCATTTAATTATTGACATATTAAATAATTATTGACATTTAGTTAGTTGCGCCATCTTATAAAAATCGTGAGAACTATTTTCACTACAAACTTGGGCGTTTTCCCACCGATGGCGTTATTAATAATAAACTACACACTCATACAAACATGCATCTGTGTTCAGTTCTATATTGATTTATAAATATCGATTGTTTTCTTTTTTATTGAATAAAAGTCTATAAACCTTCATGTGAAATTGTACAACGTATGGAAAAATAGACAAAATTAACATGCATACACAAATAATATTCAATAGTATTCAGACTAAATATTAATTGGTTTTATTATTCCTGTATTATACATATTACATAGCATACATATTCCTTTCATATGATAATAATAAATTAATGTTCAACAAAGAACTAAAATGTACAAGTGTCATAAAAATAAATTTTACTTTATCGGAATGTTCATATTCTTACAATGTTTGTTTTTCCATAAAATTTTCAATGTACACGGATATGTGTACCTAAACGTTTAATTCACATTCCAACCATATAGTTTTATTTATAATTGAATTTTATAGACATGACTCGATATATTTATGACAAACATTATTCTTCCAATCCTGATCATTCTGATGTGAGATCCCTGTTGGTCTGTAAGAAATATACTTGTAAAAAAGAATGTAATTATTTCTACAAAGCTATTCCTAATTGCAGTAGTTACTAAAAAAATAAGACAAAGTATAAAGTTTACCCATTCACGAGCCATCATGAGAATTGTAACATTATTCAGTTTTGGTCCAATAAGTGGATTCATTTGTGACATGTAGCAACATAACCAACTGCAAAAATAAATAACAAAATAATAATACATTGTAGGATATATGAATTACAAATATATTAATGTAATTTGTTTGAATTTCGTTGACTTACAATAACCAACACGTAAAGGCTGTCAGCATAAGAATAACCTGAAGAATTCTAGAAAGAAATGCGTGTATGTAAAACAATGGTAATATTCGATAAAAATTGTAATAATTTGCCAAAAATTCATCTTTGTAACACTAATAGCAATCGAAAGACGAAAATATTTGCACAAGTCAGGTGAAATGGAAGAAACAACTTACCCTCGATTGACTCCCTTTGGAACGAAAAAGGGTAAAACGATTCCTACTACTCCCCAAAGTACGGTAAAAAATAATAACGGTAACAACGAAGCTGCCATTTTTCTCTTTAATTAAACAACTTCTTTGTAACTCTTACGAGTAGGCCAAACCCACAAACAGTCAACCTTACTGATACAAATACGAATCACGTGAATACAAATCTCGATTCAGTTCTGTTCAGTGCGATAGATCGCGTGTGTGTATACGCGAGAGGCGCGAGATACAATATTCGATTCTTCGACATAGAGTAGGAGGGAACCTTGGGTAGTTGTACAAAATCTATTCCTCGTTTTATTTATAGAAATATATTATTTAATTTGTTAGCAAACATCTTAAGGCAATTTATTATAATAATTGAAATGTAAATAACTAAATTTCACATTTCTTTGTAAACGGAAGCACTGAAACTTCAACGTTTCTATAGATTAACGTTTCATCGCAAATTCATAAATAAACGCTTAATCTCCGAACAATCGTTTCTGCGTTACTTCAGTACTGTGTTCTAATCTTTGACCATCATTATAATTCTTCGACACTTCCACGATCGATGGAGCGTCTCCGCCGCCAATCGATGAACATTGATCCATTTTATGAGCTATTATTCCAGGCTGGGTTTGCATGCATTGAACCAATGGTTCCGTCAGGTGTGTAACAGACTTTTTATTCGATGAATCAGGCGTGTTACTTTGCGATTTTTCATGCTTAGATTTTGACGTACTCGCATTTAAAGTTGTGCAGGAGGTAACGAACTTCTCTAGAATATCTGAAAGTTTACTGTATCAACGATTGATGGCTGATTTTAAATTAACACTCTGTCTTTGTCCTACACGTTACCTGTTAAATTCATACTTTCTTCGGACAAGTAACTATCTTCCTGAGAACTGATGCTGTCTCTACTGAAAAGATGCTGCCTGATATTGGTCAGGTTTCTGGATTCTAATCTAATGTCGACCGAGGACTGATCGACAGGGTCAGGTTTACGCGGAGTTTTATACATGACTGAACGCTCTGTGCGCATTTCACGTCCTTTCTTAATGTACGGTATCAAACACGACAAATTCTGTTCTGTTCTGGAAACACTATTCGCCGTTTGTATGGACAAGGGCGATTTGTAATTGTTCACTGTAACGATACGCATTATAGATTATAACGATTCTAAATTACTCGAATAATTCATCTGGGTATAATCACCTGTATACGGTGTCCTTATGTAAGTTAAAGGTTTCTGGTGATGACCGTAGCATGATCCGTAAATCGTAGACGCTAATCGACTGCTCACGTCTAACAATGCAAAAGCCATATAAAAAAGACGTACGCAATGGCGAAGTCATTGTTATAAAGTTAAATACCATGAATAGAATCTCCTTGACCTTTCCCATTTTTTCCATAATTCGTATTCATTAGTGACGTATTATTCATAATGCCAACTAACGCGGGATGCAATCTTTTCACCACGTTTAAAATCAGTTCGCATCGTTTAATCACGCGTAATTGTTGTGGTTCCGTAGCATTGTCTGTTAAGAGTTTTTTTGAAGCAGCATCGGCTTCACATATTGCTTGAAAGAAAAAAAAACGATTGTAAGTAAAATTCGTGTTCCGTTTACAAAAGCGATTAAAGGTCGCTTACCAGCTTTAAGTTCTCTAACCATCATTATCGTTTGTTTTTCGATTATGTCGCTGCCAATATCATTTATAGTCGTACTAATTTGTCGCGACAACGACAAAGATCTGAGCACAACGCTTTGTACTTGTGTTTGGGTGACGGGTTCTCTGTTATCGAGGCAATTGGACATTATCGAGATACGTTCTTGAAGATCGTCTAAGACTACCTAAGTAGTAAACATACTTAGTTATGCTCATATTAAGTTTATATATAAAATAATAACATATAAAGCACCACGTGAAGTACCTCACAGTAGGCCGCTGAATCCATAATCAAATTTATAGCATCTTGCAACTTATTCGCTTCCAGTTGCCATTGCACGGTCAAGAGTTTTACATTCGCGCGCATTTCTTTGCTCTCTGGGTGTAAATAGAAAGTAGTGATGGCAGTAATCAATTCTGTCTCCAAGGATTCGAGACTCGCCAGACAATTTCGAATTTGATTGATTCCTGAAATCATTTATTATCCCTAATAATGAGTTTTCATGATTATAGAGATTAACTTACGATTTCTATCCTTGCAAGAAGCAACAGCGAACAGTCCAATTTGCATGGACTTGTCTATAACCTGATCAAATTCTTCTATAGCGTTAGACAAATCGCTCTTGGATCGATTTTTGGCGGTCAATGAATTGCCACATATAGTAACAAGTTTTCTCAAGGCATTGAAAGGATCACTGAACACTTCCATAACGAGATTCAGTACCGATACGTTAATCTTACGTTCTAATCGATAAAGGGCGTCATTTAAACTATTCATGAACAAATTATTCAATGCCGAATCGGAGGATTCGGTCGTCAGTTGGTACTTTAGGTTTTCATATTCTGATATAATAGATTGGCAGGTTCCGGTGATCGCTTTAAAGTTACAAGGTTTGCACACTTGCGCGATCGCCATCGCGTAGGAGAACACGTCTTCTATTCGCAACCATAACTGTTCGCATTCCGGTATTAGCTCCTCCTGGGATTTATTTGGCATGTCCAACAAAATGTCCAGCACCAAATCCATTCTACATGCAAACAAATTTGAACTAAATATTGAAGTTCAAACATCAACTGAAAGTTGAAATTGAAGAGCTGCAAGATTCTTTACCTATAAACAAAATGATTCTCCTTCTCGGATATTTCATCCTCGGGTAACGGATCTGGTACATCCAGTACCTCTATTATCATCTTCAAGCAGAAACAGAGTCTTTCACAGACATATTTCTTACAATTCTACGCGAATAAAAGCGTAAACATCCGATTAGAAGAAACTTGTATGTATTTTTTAAATGTAGATATCAAAATGTTTTATTACATAAATGTGTGCATTAAGTTGATGCTGCTCTTGTACCAACTGCACTAGCAGTTTGAAGGCTGTGCATAACTGGCATGAATACAATGTTATCTTCTCTGCAAGCACATGAGACGTTAAACTTTTTCTATATATTTGTAATGGTCCAAGCAATTCTAAAATGGATGTGCCCAACTCCTGAAGATGGTAAAATTCATTTAAAGCGTTTAATCAAAAAAAAAAAAAAAAATATTTCAAGTCTCTACTTTCTTTACCTTTATATTTTGATAGTGTTCAATTTCATTGGCTTGACCCATTTCATAGATATAATCCATGCAATCCATTAGTCTTTGCTTCAATGGCAAACACTCCAATTTCTCCAAAGCTTCAAGAGCTAATTTAAATTTCTCAAGCACATTGGATAGGATCTGTTCAGCGAGTTGCTTGTCAACATTTTTAATCTGTAACATATTTGTGAATGAAGATCTGTAAATACAATCAATTTATATTTTGTTTGGATATACCATCTCATTGACATATTCCAGAGAGCAAAGTTCTTCTACTATATTGGCGATCCTTGACTCCATTTCTTCATAATCATTAATATCTTCTTTTGACAAAGCCTCAAACTTCTCTCCCAAACATTCCAATCGTTCAAATAGAGTCGATTTTTTTGATACAACATCCTTTGTACAAGGAGAATTGTTTTTTATCAATTCTCTTAATTTATTTACCTAAAACGTCAAATGTATCAAAACGATATTATGATAAAAAAACGATAATATTCACGAATTAGAAAATAGTAAAAATTCTGTTACTTGTTCTTCTATAGGTATCAATATTCCTTTTATTTCTTTCGTCTTCACAGGCATTTTTATGTGACTGGTATTACGTAAAATGGAGCAACGAGCAACGAAGTCGGCTTCGCAACTCGTGGTTGTTTGTAAACAAAGTGAAAGCAGTAACTGATTGACGTTTAATAACTCATAACAAAGGAAACCGGCGGCGGTTGATCTTTCAAAGCGTTACCTCGCGAAGGTAAGCACGTAAGTATTTTTTTAATCTACAATCAGTGCCACCGGTGGCAAAACGCCCAAGTTTACAGCGGAAATAGATTCCCACCGTTCTGTAAGATGGCGCAACCGGTATCTTTTAATTGTTCTTAATTATTTTTCAATAAATGCATAATTAATACGATCTTGGGTGTATAACACTACAATATATTGTTTAAATATTTATCTTTAGTTAGTAGTAATTATCGACCATTTAGTTAGTGGCACCATCTAGCAGAATCAGTAGAAACTATTTCCACTACAAACTTGGGCATTTTGCCAACGATGACGCCACTGGTACTAAACCCGCTCACTGAGCGGCTCAATGAGCGGTGACCTTTCTGGGAGCACCCTTTGTACACATTCTCTGCGCTTGTCGTCTTGTCGCCATTCGCAAACTCATTCGTGTCATGTATACGATTTAAATGGAAAAAGAACCGCTTTAATAATATCGACGGTCGAGCAGTTGGTTGCGGTGACCCAATTAGATAATTTGCAACTCGATTAGAGAAAGGACACGTTTGTGTATATAGATCATTTATACATGTTTACGCATTCATGTTACATGGACACCTTTGTAGGTACGAAATGTGAAGTGCGCCATGCTTTCGAACTGTGTTAATTTTTAATTTTCGCATATCATGCATTTATCAATCATTGTTTTTTTTTTTTTTAGAAGAAATCGTGCGTCCTCGTGTTTGCTAAAAGTCCCAAAGTTCAGACATCTCCTTGTGAAGGTTCGACGAGTACCCTTTGTAACTCTTACGTGATCGCGCGATAGATTTTGGAGTGTCATTTTTCTTTTAGAGATCTTTTTCGTTTTTCTGTACGTTCAGAATTTAGTAATCTTCAGAATTACTGTTAAGCTTTATAGAAGTAATTTGGCTAATGAGATTTGGTAATCCCTTTTAAAAAGCGGTCAGTAGTCGCCGTGAAGAAAGGGTTATGTAATTTCTCGAATATCTCGAACGAAAGGTTGTGTCTGTGTGGAATTTTTCACCGCGATGAATTGGTACAATTAAATTGATAAACGGGTATCAAAATTATATTTTTTCTCATTCAGAAATGTGTTAAACAATTTTATTTTTATTTTTACTCAACTCGTTCGAACGTTCTTTTATAGACTACATATGAGCAAATTTTTGGTACTCGATTTTTTATTTCTCCGAATTAATTTCTGCGGAAATATCAATTTTTCTTTTCGTTTAATCGTACATTTAAAACATGAATAAAGATTTTATCAATAAGAGTATTCTCTTTATGTCTGTTTGGTTTGCTTTCAGATCAAAGGGCGAGAGTTAAATTGACAGAGTAGTCTCTGTATATGGTCATTTTTATATTCAGCAGGGCTGGTCCGTCGTGCATCATAACTTTGTTCCTTTAATAGGACGAATCGTGTAAGTCAGAAGGATGGTTAGACGTTACGAAAACTGCACAACTTTTCAATTCAATTGGAATCAAGTTGTGCAAGGATTCTGGCAAAGATACCCAAATCCTAACAGGCAAGTATAGATTAATCCATTATTCATCTATTTATTATAAGGAACATTTAACTTTTAATTGCTATCCGTACCAGTTAATAAACTACCAAATTTTTTTTAGTGGCCATGTTCTTTCTGAGGACACTATAAAGAGGGAAGTTAAAAATGGAGTCCTATATACCACGCGATTATTAACAAAGACAAATAGGATACCTAAAGGGGCAGAGAGATTTGTCAATAAAAATACTGTTAAGATTGTTGAAGAAAGCATTGTAGATCCCAAAGCCAAGACTTTGACAACATATACAAGAAATTTAGGTTATACTAAAATTATGGTAAGATTACTTTATAATATGTTCCTTATATGTGTATTTGTTAAAAGCATTGGTACTTATGTGTTTCTCTTTTTTTGCAGAGTGTTGTGGAGAAAGTTGTCTACAAGATTAGCGACGATAATCCTAATTGGACAGTAGCACAGAGATTAGCGTGGATAGACAGCAGCGTGTTTGGCTTTAGTAAAGCTATTCAAGCAATTGGAATCGATAGATTTAAGAAGAATTGCAATTTGATGTACAATGGCTTCAATTATGTTCTGGCACATATGTTTCCACATACGGCGCAATATATGAATCCGACGCTAGCACAAATGGGGTTCGCTCATCGTGTAAGTGCAGATGTTTTTGGAAAAGTGTTGTATAGAAGTTTGAGTGTTTTTGTTGTTTTAGCATGACGAAGGTATAAGATCCACTCTGGCAGAGGATTTCCAACAATCCTTCCAAGGTAAGGCAGAGAAAGTGAAGGATGCTGCAAAGAAAGCTACAGATTTGGCGAAGAAGAAGGCTGGACCGCTTTATGCGGCTTGCCAACCACAGCAATCGTAAATAACCCCATAGGCTTACAGTCACTTCACAAGGATATACAAAAAGTATTTTGTTGGTAAATAAGGGTACTTTGAAGGAGCTTCGAACATAGTTGAGGTTTTCAGCGGTCTTGAACGATAGGACTTTTGCGAACAATTATTTCGTTCGCGTAATGAGTAGAGTTGACACGACGAAATCATTATTAAGGATAATTAATGTTTGAAGTCCATTTACAAGTTCGGATACCCATACAATCTTGTAGCCGTAATGTAAGAACTGCAGCAAATTGTCGCGTGAAGATTTCTAATGATAGTACTAGATATTGTATTACATTACCATTCCTTTTAACTGCCAATCTATGTTTAATTATTAAGAGGCGCGTAATGTATGAGAGTAACAGATTTAAAAGATCACGTTTTCTACGATGACAATGAAAATTGGATGTATAGGTGTTACATCCAAACATTTCATTTTTAGTGTACCCTACTTCAGTCGCATTTGCTTAGTTAACTCCACAGCACGAAGAGTGGAAAGAGTTGAATGCAAATGATGGACGTTATCGTGTGAAATATCCGAGAGCTAGCCAAGAAATTTTCCTGAAAGTTTGAACAAATTTAAATTTACTAGAATCGATCGTGATTCTTTTTGAACGAATATTAGAGATCAAAAGGGAAGTACACGAGATACGATGTGCATTTTTTCTTCTGACACGATTCAACCACGCCATTAACGGTTTGTATCGGTATTCGATGCTTGGTACTTTACGACAATTGTGAAATTTAAATTTTCATGCAACAACGAGTAATTAATGCAAATCTTAGGGTTCAGCGTACAAGTTAAACAGAAGTAATTTCTGCAGTCCTTGTACATGTATATAGTAAAAATTTGTATAAACGCAATTACAGAGAATCTATGTTGTGCGAAATTGTAATATAATAGTGTCTAATTTTAGTATCGGAATTGCCCACTAATCGTGCAAGAATAGACAGAGGATGTACTAGAATCTAGAATATACAAATACACTACATTAATCAGAAAAAACAAAATTACGTATTTATTATTGCCACTTTGTCTCGGTCAGGGCTGGCTCAAGGATATTTGGCGCCCTTACGCTATATCGATTAATGGCATCCCCTTCCTCTCCATAAAACAAATATCCGTTTTTTTTTATATATAATAATAAAATTTCGAATTAAACAATTATGATTTTTATGAAAACACAATCACAGATTCAGGATAGTATTAACAAAGTTAAATCGTTTAAAAAAGATGAATCTTAAGCTAGAAAACTAGTATCTAAAAAATAGTAGATCACTTTTAGCGATAGGATCATTTAATTATTAACTAATTAGTGTTCTCGTACATTAATCAAATTTTATCTCTGATATACTTTCACTGTCGAGTGTTTACTCTTTAATCTTTTTAACAATTAGTCATCCTCTACATGTCTATACACTTTAACGACTGGTTCTTGCACCAATATTTTGTTATATATTAGATATAAATAATTGTCCAAAATCTTTGTTATTAATATTTCTAAAATGTATCCTCACCTTAATAAAAAATACAAATTCGGAGTATTCCAAGCGTTTTTTACTTCATTCCACACTTGAGCTTTCCCTGTTACTGTTTGTCTTTTATTAGTTATGAGAAAGTTTCATCTAGATAATTATTTTGCCATCTTTGATAGTAAGATGCAAGTCTATCTGCGACGACCTTGATCCTGCACACTCGACCAAAGCGGGATTTCCATTTTACACGCGCTACACAAATGCGCGTGTTCAGAAGTTTTCTACATACGCACACGTATTGGCGTGTGACTCGTATTCGCGAGTGGCCAAAGTAAATACAAAAGTGGACTCGAGAAGCGGATAATAAACCTGTTCAACATTCCTTTATGTGGATTCCCCCGTGACTGGTCAGACGTATCTCGTCTATATAAGCAAACGCGAATCACCCTTTCCGCCCATTGAAGTCTCAGTTTCTCAGCGGATTAAACTCAGAGAGATTTAATAAAAATGTGGGCACTTTATCTAGCGTTGGGTGAGTGTCGCGCTTTGCGATGAGAGTATTATTTAAATCAGCGTTCATAAATAAATTAATTTTTAACTCTGATATCGTTACTGACTCTGTTCTTTCAATTGCAGTTGTGTTAAGCGGAAGCACAATAGCGTTTCCACAGACGGACAATAGTTTTGTTTTCGACGGTCCCGTGTCGCGACCTTCCACAACCATGAGGTCTTCCACAGCTGCTGATCCCATGGTTACGACAACATCCACGAGCGCACCTACGACAACGGCAACCCCAGATCCTCAACTTCAAGCATGCATCAGGACGTGTCCTGTGAGTGCGAATTTCCTTTTTACCGTTTCATCTTACCTACCGATAGGAGTAAAAGAAATACACATTTACTTTTCTTATTATAAATTGTCACACTTTACGTGGATCAGCCTGTAATACCGGTTTCTTGGGTCGTACGGATTCCTAACGTATCGATAGTCAAGTTTATCGCGCTAGTTCAAAGTTCGTGGTGTGGAAGATAGTCTAGTGAACGATGACACAAATTTATTAATTGTCGTGGACTTAGAATAAGTCACCAAAATAACTTGTTTGCTTACCCCATTAAGCAAGATTCATAATAAGTAAATGAGTTATTTGGATGACTTGTTTCATGTGGCTCATCATCACGAAAAGAATTCATGATTTTTACAGACGACGCCAGAATATAATCCGGTTTGCGGAACGGACCGTGTGACGTACGATAATCCTGGACTGATGAGTTGCGCGGCCTTCTGCGGCAAAGGTGCGTAGATGACTATACATTTATTCAAGTTTGACACTTAGCACTTTTGGTGTTTCCTCTATATGCTTTGACCATCGTATCTCACGAATTGGTTTTGTGCTTCCAGACGTCACGCACAGCTATTACGGACCCTGCACATCTACACCCGCTAGAGGATAATCCTTCGTTGGCTGGTCAGACTAGAGTCTGGTTGTATATTCCTTCACCGTGCCGTTGCGAACAAAATAAACATGTAGATAACAATAATCTTTATAAGTGATTTATTTTTATAAATCTAGTCTAAACATCAACTTAGTTTTGTAAATCTCTTTCATATTGAAAATTCAAAGTCGAAACAAATATATAAACTATTGTAGAGATGGCGGTATAGAAGCGCTAGTATTCATTCTCGCGACCAAGTGTACTTTCTCTATAAGATGTACCGAACAGGTCAGTCGGTCTGATGGAATCACAACGTACGGCAGATTGGGGATAGCCATTGTTACTGCATGTCATGTAAATACATCGTATATTACATTGTTACGCCTGTAGCTTTTAGTCGCAACCAAAGATTGTCGACTAGAGACAAGGCTGTGATTACAAAGGCAAGATACTGGTCCTCGGATGACAGCAGGTTAACCAAGGGACGAGGAGGAACCATTGTCGGCCCATCTGACTCTTCGCACAACTTCGAAGTTGCCTCCGTGAACGCCGTAGAGATGCCTGGCTAGAACGCTGGCTCTGTCCTCTTCCGCTCGTATGGCAGTTCTTCTGTACTGGGCGACCGCTAACAGGCAGCCGACGATTAGTACAATTTGAACGATCAGCCAGAATATCAGTAGACTTAGAGCGAGACTGGCATCGACGCAAAAAAGCCCGTCTATGGAGGAGTCTGGGAACACAGGAGGCGAATCGTGATTGAACGCATGCACGTGTCCGCGAGGGTCAACATGTAGAGGCGGGCATAAGGGTACAGAGAACTAGGAAGCGCACAATACAGCGGAGAGAAGGAGTTTTCTCTATGATACTTACTTCCACTAGTGATGAACACTGTATCAGGAGATCCGTTTTCCCTCGACGATAAACGATCCGCCGAGGATGCGACAGGACTATGAACGATTATGGAGAGTTGCAATGGAAGTTCTTCGGTGATTTCCCGAGACACTTCCGTCACTTTGGCGTCGTAAGGTGAAGCGTCGGGTAACCCACTTTCACGTTTTCTTCTTCCGTAGGAGACTTGACCAGTTACGCATGTTGTCTATAACATGCAAAGTTAGCGGTCAACTCAGATTGACGTAAGAGAAGCCACTTGTCGACTTACTGGCATGCATTCGTCCAAGCAAAATCGAACGACCACGTTGAATCGAACCAGCTGACTTCCAGGGAACTTGAAGGCATTGAACGTCGTGATCAAAGATCGACCATCGTGTGGATCCTTCGACAAGGGAGGGAAGGTTGCTAAATCCCCGGGACAACCGAACTCGTTCAAAAGCAGCAAGGAGGCATCACCGGAAGCGCTGCTCGCGACTAAGTGTCCCGCGACGATGTCGTAAGGACCTTCAAGTAAAAGATACAAGAAGAGTGGATTGCTGTTGATATCGTCGCGATGATAACTCGTTATTGAGATTACCATTGGGTGGATTCAGTTGAATCTTCACGGTGAGTTTCTGTCCCACGTGGGTGACGACTGCATCCTTTGAGTTTTCATCCAAGATTCTCATGGTAACCTTTGGAGCTTGCGAGGATGCGTTCACGATGGTCGAGGATATCGGTGGCACTCCTGCGCTGAACACATAGAAGCCGAGCGAACAAGTCGCGTGGAATCGAGATAGAAAGAAACAGAAATGGGGAGTATTGTGAGGAGCTACGAAGAATGGCTGTGAGTGGTATTCAGTGTGTAAGAGGAATTCAATGAATTCCATTCATGTGCATTCTCTTTAGCTCCCTAGTATATGTGTTCCTACTTTGGATCAAGAAAGCTGAAACTCGAATGAACGGTGATGTTCCTCGGTTCTGGTGGTTCGTGATCGTTCAACGAGCACCCAACTCTGACCGCCTGATCGCCCAGTCGTTGAACGATGGGGTTGAACTGCACCACGACAGTCGTCCAAACGAGCGGCCGTGTTCTACAACATCAATATCGTCGATTTTTATCCTTAATTTCTTTAGTCTACGTTAAGCTTTTTACCGATTTTGATCGTCAATGGAAAAAGCCGGATTTAGGCCGCATTGTGGCATGATCTCGCGTAGCTGGTCGGCACGGGGCAGCGGTAATGTCAGTATCGTTCTATTCAAGCCGTGCCCCTGAACACCGCAAGTCTCTGCGTAGCCGTTTGTGTAAATTCGACCAAAGAATGCGTCGCTTGTCCTCAGCTCTACCGTCATTATCGTATCGTTACATTGCACCCTCACTGGAACATGGATTTTTCTTTATGTGCAAGGATTCTACAACAATGCGTTTCTCTGTTGGTAAAGCAGATGGCTTTACTGGTAATACAGAGTACTTTATCGATCAATTTTGCGGCCAACAGAGGTATTGCTATTACGATGGCTCTTATTAATTGCGGTACAATACTCACGATCCAAACACGGTTCTCGCTCTCTGTAAACGGCATTTGCAACGGTGATTAGCGAGCTAACACCCAGCCCGATCGTGTCTTCGGAGTGCAACAGGCATACCGACTCGCCGGAGGAATTGTCCAGGGTATATCCACGGCAGACGAAACCGTCCACGCTCAGGTCGCATCTTCTCTCGCACTGAATTCAACCGACACGGATCGATGTTGCTGCGTGGCCGCTCTTGCGAATAGAGACGAGATTCGTTCTTACCTGCTTCTCGTTCAGCTTGCTCAGAGCGACGTCCGAGAACGGTAACGTCGCGTTTCGAATTTCCGCGTAAGAGCAGTACTCGCGTTTCGCTGAAAAAGAAATTGAAACGGAACGAAATACCAATAGCCATTTTCATAGACGATTTTAGCGAGCCTGGACAAATTGAAATTTCTTATACTCACACACGTTCCGACACTGGTCACGAAGGTACTCGTCCCTATACATGGAAGCCCTGTAGGCCTGAGGTCTGGTTCCTCGCTCGAGCAACGACAGGGTGCATCGGCCGATTGCGTCGTCGGTCGAGAGCGGTTTCGTTGTTCGAAACTGCGCTGATTTGCAGCTTCTTCCTGGGGATCATTTGTCAACATTAAAGGTCGATTCAGATTATACGACATGTACCGGCACCGACACGACAAAACTGGTCGTATTTGATCATAAACCTAGCATTCTCGTTATGTATCTCTACATGTATATCACGAAAATAACGTATTTCCGCAATTAGTTCTGTGACGTGTCGATCGGTGAACCAGGTTATGCCTACCTATCTCTATGCATTTTTCGTAGCATTGGTTCCTGGTCATAGATCGGGGCAAATGAAACGCGCCTGAGTCGATGAACACTGCTCCAGCGTTTCTCTCCACTTGCCAAAGTCTCCTTTGTTTACAGCTCACGGGAACTGATCGAAATTTGAGGTTATGTTAGTGTTGTGAATCGAATTTATACTTGGCGCCGTCGTCGTTACCTTTTACGCAGACACGATGATAGAAGGTTGAGTTGGCTTCCGGTATCAGTTCGTCGTCTTCCGTTTCGACGCTGTAACAGGCGCTTCTGGCGAAATCTACTACGAACGCGGTACAATTTACCCTCTCACATCTGAAATTGAATAAAGAAAAACGGTAACAATAAAGGAACATGGTGGTTCCATCGTGTTTAAATTTCTAGTGACAATAAACAGGCGCTGATAAGAAAGGAGACCATTGAAGTTGGCGATTTACTACTGTTCATTAAATTTGAAATCTATTCAAACTTCAGGTATTCTTTTCAGTTATCCAAATTACGGTTGCACTTTACTTTGGCGGACCTAAAATTTTTAAATTTCTTTTACGTAATCCTGTAGATTTTGTCGAGAAAAATCCGGAAATGCTAGTTTTAAGGCGAGAAATCCACTAGTTCACAAGTTATGAGCAGTTAAAAGTGGCATTTTACCGTATTTGACTGACACTTTCAACGCCATTGTCTTGTAGCCATACCCTGTCGGTAAAACAGGTTCTCGGTGGTAGCGGACTACATTGTATACTACTTTTATATTGTTATACCTATTTTTGAAAATTGCCATGTTTCGAATTAACAGAGTTGGTTTAGGCCTATTTTCTCGGGGAGGGTGTGCCGCCCTAGAGTATGAAATTCAACTTTTGAATTGTCTGACAAATACGGTAAAAAGGTTCACTTTTAACTGCTCATAACTTCTGAACCAGTGGATTCCTCGCCTGAAAACAGCATTTTCGGATTCCACTCGCCACAATCTACAGGTTTATGTAAAAAAAAACTTAAAAATTTTAGGTCCGCCAAAGTAAAGCTTAACCCAGATTACTCACTTGTCGAAGCAAGGTTTTGTGATCCCATTGGAATTCACGGAGCTAAATAAAAGCGAATGAGAGCCCACAGATTCCGGCCTGACGCCTCCAATCTTTTCCCAAACAGCGTCCGAGCACGTTTCTCGCAATCCTGGAACGAGAATAAACGATCGATCGATCTGCGTCTCGTCGTATCGTTTACCGATTGTCCTCACCGGTCGGCGCGACGAAATCGCAAATCGAGATCGCAACGGCGAGACACGCGATTATCAACATGGTCGATTATCGCTTCCCGTCCGCGTGGCCGTCGAGCGACGAGACTGTGCCAAGGATTTTTGCAAACTGTCGTCGTTCGTCCTGTTACACTAGCGATTACGTAACGACGCTGCACCTAACGTCGCGAAATCGACAGAATTGAACTGCCATTCGAAGGCTTTTAAAAATCGCTAAGAGGTTAAGTCGCTACCAGTCGTTTCACTGAATCTCTCGAACTTTACGCTGCTGTCTCTTTTCAATCGATAGGTCTTCGCCTCGCTCTCTCGCTCTCCTCGAACGACGGTCAAAATAAACGCGCCATTCCTGAGAGGTTAAGAAGAAGACTTCGGAGAAGGCACAAAGGATCGTTCCTTCGATCGGTTCTCTAGATCAAAGAAGTCTGCCACGTTAATTACAACGACCAATCAGAGATGATTCGATGGATCACTAATGGAAACCTTGGGTTACAACTTATTCATGACGTTTTGACTGTGTATTGTATATTAAATATGTAATTTTATATTAAATATTCAGATCGTAATTGGTATCGAACGAGTAATGTACGAGAACTTTTATTTCTTGTTAAAATAGGCAGACACGCGATGGCACGACAAAAGGTGTACGAGCGAGTTGCGAATTCGCAAGCAACTGAGGCGTCGCGTAATGTACATAGAACTCTACCTCGTTCACCTGCATCCTCGTAAAAAAACGAATGGGAGCGAACAAGCCCGCGCCCGCGCGCATAACGATGGTCCACGAATAATCACGGTATGGTGTAACGCGTCCGCGAGCGAACGGATGTCGCGTAAACCGAGAATCGCGTCAATCCTGTGCAAGTTGCGCCCCTATTCCAGCGAAACGTCCAATCTCTTACGTAGCGACTCGTTCGACACGAGATACTTGTTCGAGAGATTGTTATTGGCCTAGAACAGAATCACTAATCTCTTTCAATGGACTGGGGGATGTTTGCACTCGCTTGATTTTTCGACAACGCTTGCGAAGTGATCCTCAAAATAATGTAAACAAAGCGTTCACCCAACGGAGAGGTCACTCGAGTTTGTTATGCATGTGCCAAATTATATGTATGTAGTAGCTATAGAACGCGCCACGTGTTGCGAAATTATGCACATATATGGGACCATAGAACTCTGCGAGGGAACGCATCTATGTATGTACTCATAGAAATAAATTTGGAGAGTATCTCTGAATGTATGGATAATCAAATTTTGTCAGTCTTCGTAGTCTCCAGTACAAGTCTGCATCCCTTGTATATCGCAGACGTCGAGACGAATTCGAGGTTGCTACGACCTTGAACCCATAGCATCACCTTCACCCGACCTTGAAGGTAACAAATCGACGATACACACGATCTTTTCTAACGTCTAGTATAATCCTTGTCTTATTCGAGATGGTCCTGGATAGTCGCGAGTATTTACTTTCACGTATTTCAGGATGGACCACTAAGAGCGAGAGTAATTGGAGCATTATCGAAGGGGAAAGAGCGCAGAACGATGAAAGCAGCGGAACGTACGCATTGTCGCGTCGTCGGGACGCTCGTCGACGAAGGCTTGGCCGGTGCTCGCAAAACTGTGACGCGTGAGCCAGGCGGGACGCATGACGCGCGATACGAAACACGCGGGGCTTTTCGCGATGTATCGATGCTTATCTCGCCTCGTCGACTATTTCCGTTGGTTACGCGTTACGCGTTAAGCAGCCCGTATATGCAGACGATTGTCTAATGTTTACAGACAGATTTGATCCATCGCCTTCCTGGCCGATCGTTTCCTCTAAGAAAACTATCGATGAATCTTCTAGGCAAGCCTACAAAACAGTATGTGGACCATTTTGGGACTCATTCGGACCGTTCACTCTCAAAGAAACCAACATTTTTCTTGCTTACTCTGATAAGCATACAAGATGTAACGTTAAGATAAGAGGATTATCCTCGTACGAGAGCCAGGGCTGCGCGATATGTCCTCAGTCGTTGCCACTGATTTGTATTTAACTAGGTCAGAAGATAAAGTGTTAAGCAACTCGCGAGTTTGATGTCCTGTCTTTGACGTCGGTATTTTTATTGAGAATGCCACTCTAGTAAACCTATGAATAAGTTTTTCGGTGTGCCTCTACGGGCCATTTTTATACCGATCGATGCGGTTCCTCTCGACAGATTTATGCAAACGATGAGCGAGGGGAAAACGGTCGCGGTGATGCTTCACGGTTACACGCAACAGGAACGCGATGACGTCGATGTGGTCGATACGAAGCGTCCTTCGGTTTACATAATCGTAATTTTCCATGCGCATTTTTAATAAGTCCATAATTCAAAATATGTAACGGTATTATCTTAACTAGTAGTTAGTAACTACTCGGATGAATCACTTTTAGGTTGTTCCATACCATGGTAGAGGCACGAGAAGATTCCTGAATCAAGCATATAGATGATCCCCGTTTAAATTGGTGTCAAAGCATGATTACTTGGTAATCCTGCATCTATTTAACAAGTGAAGCTGTTTATTAATAGGAACGATAGAGGGATTGTTGAGAATCGATAAACGAAAAAGGGAACGCCTTGGTCTCATTCGATACCATTCTTTTTCTTTTTTTTTTAAATCAACGACTGGTAATTACTAATTACTGGATGACGAGTCAGAGTCCAAGCTGCTGTCGAAGGTCGTGCGATAAGCGATCGACCGGCAAATCCTTGACGCGTAAAAGCGTACAGTGTTCTCACACTCATCCGTTCCGGGTCATTGCACGTGAAATCGGTCACATTCTAAAGCTACTTCACCATTTTTTCTGGAACTTGAACATGTCATACGCCTTCGACGTTGCATGAATATATCTCGAGACGTGCAATTCTTCGAGACACCTTAGGATATCTCTTAAAATATTTCCCCTTTTCAGGAAAAGTCACAATTTTGCACCAAAAGGTATTACGCGTGAAATTACCCTTTCAGCTGCATGTTCGCATTTCAACGGGAAAAGCGAAAGCGCAAGAAACCGAGGTTCACGAGACAAGGGTTGCGCGTGACCCACATCGGTTATGCAAACGACACGATTGTAAAGTAAATCTCGCGCCCGCATATTTGCAAGCGAGACGACACGGAAACCTGGCCGATTTCTCCTGTTTATCTTCAAACGCCTTTGTGGGTACGTCTCTTTAAATATTTGACAACAAACTACTCGCTCAAAGATAACTTAAGATAAACTTACAACGCATTCGACCCAGTTGCAGGTTTCCTTTAAAAAATACATTTCAAAGGCAATAAGTAGGAGCGATAACATGGTATATTCTAATTCTGTTGCAGTACATTTGACAAATGAAATAAACACATTACAAAAGGTACACTGGACATCGCATTAAATTTATTCGATCGAACAGTTATTCGGATAAATCAATTTTTCCATGATAATTTATTTACTTTTTAGTCTACTGCCGTATGCCAGCGTACGATGTCAAACCAGGACGATTCGGATTGTACTTTCCATCGACGAAAGAATGTTTTATAAACGGTTGTTCGTTTATTATTGGTCATTCGCAATTCTTTGTTTAACTGGCCGGATGGATGAAGCCGAAGAGCACGAGTAGATCATAAATGGTGTCGAAGCCGTCGATCAACTGGTTAAAGGAGGTTGGTAAAGCCTGCGTTTTTTGTAATTCATCGAGCGTGGTGTGCAGCCAAGGGAGCCCTCGAGTGGACATAAAGTGTAGGAACCACTGAATTAGTTCAAATACAACTGCTTGCGCTTCCTGGATAACGTAATCTTGAGCAGAGCTGAACGATTGTTGCAGAGTTTGTATGGGATGCGTCACCGCTGTTAGTAGCAATCTTCGTTGTCTCTCGAAGCTTCCTCCTATTCCTAAGGTTGAATTGATCGTTGATTCGATCGTTGAAATGAACCAACGTAGCGTATTTCCTATGGTGGAAAATATACACCGTACGATTTGCGAGACCACATCGGCGACCCTTGTATTAAAGTTGGTGAATTTGTTCGCTGTACCATCGATTATGTTCGTCGAATTCGTTTGGTAGGTGTTGCTACTAGTATCTCCCGCCTGTCTCCCTGAAAACAGTTGGTTACACTTAAAAATTGTCGATCATATACCTTCCTAGGTCAGTGTGAATTTCGTTCAAACTTGTAATTGGATTCTAATTACAATCTAGGCGAGGGACAGACTATTATTGGCTATTAATTGCCCTCTGTTAGTGCATACAGGAAATCCTCACACGACTATTGAGTGCAAGCACCATCTAGTGGTCTACAGACGACCAGGAAACGTCTTCAGACAAATGTCCAACAAATCAACTTAAGAAATATGCATATATACTTTATAGCTGATTATTTAAGAGAGAAGCCAGCCTTTATATCAGAGTCATTCCTTTAACGGAAGTTTTCCGATGGATTATTGTTTAGTAGCAAACAGGAATCCACCAGTAATTTTCAATTTCTTTTCCAGACAGATAGGGCTCTTTGAGGTGATGAGAAAGTACCTGACAAAGCTGGCACCGCAACGCTGCAGGGTACATAGCACAGCCCGCAAAGGACCACTGTTACTACGAGGATATATGAAGCCTTCATCGAGAGAGGTGTTCCAAGAGGAATTGTGCGTTGGTCGTCGAGAGTATGCGTAGGCGTACGTGGTGAACCGTTGGCGTTCGCAATGGAGTTGAACGTTAAACGCAAACTTTTTAACACGACTTATCGATTGGAATTGGGTATATTATTACCATTTCCACCTCCTCTGGCCGACACGGTTCGTCCTTACGACCGTCGCGAACCGTTGATATCCATGCTAATTTTGGAATTATGTGGTCGTGCGATGCAAATTTTACGCTGAAAGTTGTTCTAATCAACGCCAGTGGCGCATTGCACTCTCGCAGGGTCCAAGACTCGAGAATTGAGAACTGTTGTATCTCGATTCAGTCATCTCCAGAAATGAAGATTTATACAAAAATGTACATAGATTCAGGGCTTGTTGCTAGTTCTCTTTAATAAAAAAAAAAAAAAATATCGCGAATGATAAAAAGTTAAGCAACGCTGGTTTATATGATACGCCATTGTCTACCACCGTTTAAGTCCAATCGCTGGTTCTCCCGATAAGTTGCAGCACTTGAAAGAAAGCAGGTGACCTGACCGATTGACGTCCAAATCGTTTAATGTTGCTGTTTGGAATTCTTGTTTTGCAATTACAAGAACGCGCGTTTCTATTTACTTCCTTGTAACGAAACCGTTTTAAATTAATACGTACGTACTCAATGTCGCGATTTTGTTGAAACTGGAATATGACGTAGTTCACATAAAATTAGAGGAGGTTTAAGTCACTATTTTACTGGATTTAATTTTGTTTAAGAATACCCAGAACATATAACCAGCTAATTAGCGCTTATCGATATATTTTAATCTGTGAAAATACAACGTTTCATATCTTGAAACAGAGATAAATGGATTTGCGCCATTTTCATAATGAACCGTTCGTTTAGTCTCCTTTCTTGTCACGCGATACAGAATTTATCGTTTGACGCTGCGTTTTCATTTTTTTCTGTAAACTTCATCCTCTCTGCTTCGCAGTCCTTTGCCGTTCTTTCTCTTCGTTTCATTGTTTGTTGTTTAA
Organism: Hylaeus volcanicus; assembly: GCF_026283585.1. Taxonomy (NCBI): domain Eukaryota; kingdom Metazoa; phylum Arthropoda; class Insecta; order Hymenoptera; family Colletidae; genus Hylaeus; species Hylaeus volcanicus. The sequence goes on from NC_071979.1 coordinate 23,440,510, forward strand.
TTCCTTAGTGCGTGAATTTATTTTAATTTTTAAAAATTATGTCATGGTTCCATATTTTCCTATGTTTGGAAGACGTTCGATCGGGAGACCAACTGTTATTTTCCCGATCGAAATTATAAATAATTCCTGTGGGAAGCGCAATGTACAACCGAGGACAAGACAATTTCTAATTTTTCTGTACACAATGGAAACCATTCGCAAACATCCCAAGGGGACACGATGCATTGAGTACACGTGAAAGAATTCGCAGTAAAGAGACACGTTCCAGTCGTTCTGAAGTCACAAACAGCTTAAGTGTCGTCCTGAAATTAAAAAAAAAAAAAAAAAAAAAACACTTAAATGAAACAAAAAGTAAAAGGAAATTTAAGCAAAGACTAATAGAACAAAACTTTCACTCACATAGCAACCGTAAGCTGCTAACTCTGAATTACATCCCCGATCTTTCCACATCGAATAATAATATCCGACTAACTTGGACCGCGTAAACATCGCGGATAAATCATTCCTACTTGCCATCGATTACACGAACGAATTCCTGTTCACATCTGATTCCATCGCGGAGTTTGTTATGCTTACGCCATTTCGAGTCCGACCAGGCAATTATCGTAAAGCAGAAACAAAGATTATCCGTGCGTTTCATCTGATTCCGAGCCGACATCGAATTTCCCTGACGCGTCACGGTTCTATGATTTTACGACTTAGCTAATCACGAATATCGACTCGATCCCAGTTGCCATTGTCCAGCTATCGCGAACCTTCGCGAGCCATTAGCGGCGTGAGCGATGTCGGGATTGGAATTTATGGGGTCGTTATGGTTGTTGCTGGTGGTCTGCGTTTTAAGGGACTCGCACAGCCAGCCCATTGTCGCGATGGACGACAATCCTCTGCTGATAAGGCCGCTGAACGTTTATCAGAGCATGATCAAGGGTGTTCACGATTACTTCAATAATACCTGCATCATACTATTTCATGGTTCGATGAATGTGATCGAAACGAAAGGTGAGGAGGATTTATACATTATATCGTTTCGTTGATAAACGTGTCGTGGTTGATTTAACGAGAATGGAACTTTCAGAACTGGAGGACATCGAGGGGCTGCTTGGCCTTCAGAAGTTCCTCAGCGGGACTCTGAACATACGCACCGCGATCATGGATTTTATCACGTTCAGGGACAAAGTACGTACAACATCCTATCCACGTGCTGGACAATTATTTGGTATTCTCGTTTTAGGTGGGAAGCACTTATTATAACATTAAGCGGCCGTTGTTCGTGCTGCTGAACGATCTGGATGAAGTCAAGGAACAATTCGTTCTGGTAAGTATTAGGTTGTCCTAAAAGTTTCTTTCGTGAGTTGCATTCAAGTATTTTCTGTGGCAGTTGTTATGTTTATATAAATAGACAATCTAATTTTTTAGACATTGATGCTGCAACAGTAATGAAGCGAAATGAATTGTACACAATTTTGTAATATAACATAAAACATAAAATATTGTGTAGGAATAAATTATTAATAAAACGAAAGAAACTTTTGGGACAACCTAATACATATATTCAAGGTGTCTTAAGGTCAGATCTGAATAGATAAATGAACGAGGCTGGATAAAGTACTCTGATAAGAAGATCATCCTCTAAATTATATATGCCTCAGGTTTCTCAGTGGATTGCAATGGCGTACCCCACGTGGCTGATCTTTCTAAGGAACGACATCGAGATCGAAGACTTCCTTGGGGAAGTTTACGTTCCTTTCGACTGTGTACTGATGGTCGCACAAGCGAACCCTGAAGGAGGTGGCGAGATCGTCAGGGAGGTCTACCGCATAGGCAGGGAGGACCACTTGAGGTGGATGGACTTTGGCACGTGGAACTCGACACACGGCTTCAAGGGACCTTTAGTAGGACTCTACCAGCGAAGGCACGATCTGAAGGGACGCAACCTCAGGATCGTTTCTATTCATGTGAGACAAACATGTGTGGTTCAAGGTGCTCGAGAGACAATTTACGACGGCGCGAATCACGCCGGGGTCGCCAGTTTGAAGGGACCAAAGTGAAGGCGTGATAAAACTGCGTTTACTAATTAAAATAACTAATTGTATTCATTTTCAAATATCCCGAGTTGTCCTCGAGCACTCACCGTGTACGTTTCGACCCTTGGAGAAACGCTCTCTCGACTACACGGGATATTTAAAAATAAATACAATTAGTTTTTTGCTTTTTCTTTATTATAGTGTCTTATCCTCTTTAATACCTATCTTATCCTCTTTAATACCCTTTCTCGCTACAGATTCATTTAAATTATAATCATTTGCCCTTATACGGGAAATAAACCTGATCGCCTCCCTGCTCAGGATGTGTTTAAATTTATGACTTTAGTTATTTTAATTAGTAAACGCAGTTTTATTACGCCTTCACCTTGATCCCTTCACATTGGATGTGCAGGACAAATGTTCTTTATCCACCCTTGCTATTAGTGATGCCATTACTGATTCATTATGCCACCCTTGATATTATACTACTGCTATCGCTTGGAAGAACTAAGGGTTCTGTTATTGTTCCTCTACGAACGCGTGTGCTCACAGGATCCTCCAGTCTCACGATTCGTCAAGAACGAGGTCAATCACACGGTTGGGATGGCTGGCTTCTTCGGCGAGGTGATCCAGCTGCTGCAAGAGGGAATGAATTGCACGTCAGTCTTGATCGATTTCATTCATCATTCAATCTAGAAAGTGAAAGAATCGACTTGGTACAAGAGGTTTCAAAGGCTAGAGTTTCCATTCAAAGCACGAAGAAGTGGAATACTTCTCAAGTCGATTCTTTCATTTATTGAATCTACTTGACTCGATATATTAGGGGGACCAGAAAGTAATGTCGCTTCTGCGAATGTCAATACTTCTTTATTATTTATCAGTTCACTGCGCACCAATTGATTTGTATCGATCAGGTATTGAAAATTTGCACATTAGATGACGAAATATTGTTGATGACGAGGACGATTACATAATTGATTAAAAATAGAAACATATTATAAATTTATTTGTTTGAATTTAAAGTAAAAGAAACGACATTACTTTCTGGTCCCCCTAGTAGTTGAATTAGACATCGCAGTAGATCTGTTGGGTTAGACATAAATAACATCATCGATTCATTTGACGTGATCTAGAACAGTGGCATCGTAGAACTCTAAGTCACCTCGTTACTTCTTCTCCCCATTATCCACCCTTCTAGTCTTTTCCTTAGTCGAGTCCCTGGCGTCGTTCTCCGCTTTCCTCTTGACTCCACGTTCGCGGAGTTCCCTGAGCTGTCTGGTTGTCTCCCTGCGAAAGTATTCATCTTCACTGGCGGCAGCCCTCTCCTCGAATGCGGTCCTCTTCCTGCCGTCGCCGCTTCTTCGAAGTCTCTCGTAAAAGAATCGACGCGTCGTTGCGTCATACCGTCGCAGATATAGCAAGCGTCTTCCTGGGCTAACCGGTTCCAGACATCGCGACGCCAGCCCGCGTAACATAACTTGATTCTTCCGATCCTTCGCTGATCCTTTGGTGGTAGATACCGGTTAGCCAGGCGCGGTGTTTCACGTGTCCTCCATCCTTCGTCCGTCGTCCATTCGGGTACAGTAAATGGACAATCGGTTCAATTGGATCGCGGATAAGTTCAAGTTGCTTGAATGCCCAAGAGTTGGATAGAAAGGGAGAGCGATTCTCCTACTGTTCCATCTCTGGTATTGTTACAAATTATACAAATTAATTTTCATCCGACCTTTCACCGCATGCCAGTACTTTAGCTTTACTTTTTTTACTTTAGACTAAATCTCAAAGCTTGCGACAATCGAAGATATTAATTTTCATGCTCGATACTCAATTTCATAGTGCATGCAACTCTGATGCAACAAAGACGTATCATCGATTCAGGTTCAGTTATCAGGAGGCCAACTCGTGGGGCGTGCGGTTACCGAACGGCACGTGGACGGGTTCGATGGGGATGCTGATGGAGGACGAGGCAGACCTCGCGGCCACCGAGCTGATGATGACGTCCGACAGACTGGACATCGTGAAATTCACCACGCCTGTCTACTCGTCCAAGTATATATCAAGATTCGACGACGACCAGAGTTTACTCTTTTAAAATATAGTGTAACAAATCCTCAGTATATTCGGAAAAGCTTTTATTTGTGGAATGAGTAGTGCTTTTGATACAAAGAGTACCTATGTTAGCTAAGGAGGGTGGATTCTCCTATGTCCAGGTGTCGCGTGTATATCAAGAGACCAGACACGACGACGGTCAAATGGAACGCGTACTTGGCTCCGTTCGCTTTGAACGTTTGGAACGCTATCGCGTTGACGATCCTCATCACGGGGATATCGATTGCCGCGATCGACGCCATATTTACAAAGGGAGTAGACTCCGACGTGGTGGAGTACCGATCATCCTCTTCGACGATCTCCGAGATCGTGTTCTTCGTCTTCGGCGCGTTTTGCGGTCAGGGTGCGTGTAGCCCAGAACTGAAGGGTCCTAAAAAGCACAATAATGTATATTTAGATGGGTACAGGTTTATAATTTTACCAGAAGTCCAAGCGAAGAATCCGAGTAGTCTCCCAATACCATGAGTTACGAAATTGGGTTACACTCTAGTGCAGAAAGTCCAAGAGATTTGATCAATTCGATAGGGATGGAGCCGTCCCCGCTGGACCCGATACGGATGGTGCATCTGAGCATCCATGCGACGGCGGTCGTGGTGCTGGCTGCTTATTCGGCCGCGTTGATTAGCTTCCTGGCTATCAAGACGTTCGCCATGCCGTTCACCACGATGGCAGGAATGCTGGAGGACGGTAGCTATCGGTTTGCCGTGGTCGCCGATTCGGCTGATTACAGTTTCTTTCAGGTAGTACGGCCAGGATAAAATACATATTAATAAGTGTTACTATCTAATACACTTACTATTTTACAGTATTTCACATAAAATTAATGTTATCGACAAGTTTACAAATTCTAGGATTCGTAAGTTTAGAGACAGATGTGTTGATTTTTTCTTATTTCGTTTGAACATGGCAGAACACCAGCGATCGAGTGCTGACCTTCATGTTCGAGCAGCTGTTGACCGGCGAGAGCGATCTGCCGTCCAATTACCTCGACGGCTTGAGTCGCGTCTGCCAGGAAAATAAGTACGCGTTCATGACATTGGACAATATGGCGGCCGTTCTCCAAGGAAGAGTCGACTGCATCCTGGAGCCGCTAGACGTAATAGCGCAGACCACGATAGCCATGGCAGTGCCTGCGAATAGTCCTTATCGCGGCATCATCGATGCCAAGTAAATAGAATCAATAATTTGTCGACAGACCTGAGCACTTTTCAAATCATTCACTTCATCATTTACTGCTGCTCCTTCATTTTTAGAATTTTACTACTGCGCGACAGCGGCATTCTTCAGAGGTTACTAGAAACAGAATGGGCCACGGTCTCGAGCAGGGTAATCTATTGGGTTGTCCGGAAAGTTCATGCCTATTCAAAGGCATATTTGAATTTTGGTGTATATTTATTGAATTATACATATATGTACCATTTTGTTCCACAACTTTTCCACCTTTTAAGGAATGTATACATGTTGTTTGTTTCCAGCCATTCCGACATATTCAGACCTGTGCCGCCTACTAAAAATCGGCATGAACTTTCCAGACAGCCCAATATTTCATAATATAGCGAAGTTTGTTAAAAGAGGAAAGAATGATTTTCAGAGCATAATTTCTACCTATTTCAGCCGACAGCTGGCTGGTCGTCGGTCGAGCTGGACGATGCGATGCCTCTGCTCATCTTCCTACTTATCGCATTCATAATAACCTGGGTACTGCTACTCGTCGAACGCTCGATTCACGAGAAGCACGATAGAAGCAACGCGATCGACTCAACTAATCCAATATGCAAGGATAAGGAAAATTCTCATCCAAATAAAAAATTTCGAATGAAGAATAAAAGATAAATTAACCCTCAATATGTGTTGTTTAATCAAATTCTTCACATTACAATTAGTAACTAGGTGACGCGTTTGTCGGAATGAAAATCATTGTATCCCAAGTCCCTTGCATCTTCTTCCAAATATCTAGGAAGAAATAATAAAATTTCACCATTGTGTCGAAGAAATTACACTTCTAACGGGTTGCACTTGTTATATTTAAAGATCTTATTACAAGTTCCCAGCCATTGACTCGCTATTACTTGAGACGAAAGATTGTTCGAACTTGTAATATTAATTTGGACGAAAACAATATTAGGTACTTATTTACCATTAAAGTAGTTCTACGTTATCGATGATATGGTGGATAGATAGGTACCATCATAGAAGTACTATGTTACCGACGGCAAGGTGTTGCTGCAGCGATGCTGACATCTTGTGAAAATCATTGCAGTACTTTACCGACATCGCAACTAAATCGCTTGGTGATCTTTTGTTCATGCACGTGGAGCATGGATCTAACCTCGTTGCACCGTTGACGTTAAAAAATCGCGAGTATTCCAACATCTATTGAAGTAAATTGGAATAACTAGGATAAAATAATCGTAAACGGTATAGTGGAAAAATGGGTAAATTGGGCCCACGGTTGAATAGTAGGAAAAAGGCAAAACGATGGCCAAAAGGTCAGAGTGCCAGTTCCAATCCAGAGACGAAAAAACATCGTGAACAGGCAGCATGGATGTTTTTTAAAGATAATTCCGGTTCGTCCTTACTTTATTACCACCTATACGCAATACTTTCTTGATATCTGTTTCCCAACATTATATTTCACGTCATTGTTTCTTAATCACAGGTAAGCCTGGTCTGACAAAGGCAGATTTACAAAAACACGATGCCATTCAAGGTATAGGGCCTCAATTTGAAAAACTTGATCTAGACGAAGATAACTCTGAGACCTGTACAGAAAGTACAGTTAATACTTTTGATACATTTGCTACCAATTACAGTAATTGTTCGAATGTATCGTTTAATAGGCAAGTAACTAGCTGTATTACAAGTAGACAGTTTTATTTTAAGCTTGATGAGAACTCCGTGACATTACTTAAACAATAATTTGCAGGTTTTTAAATCACTTTCAATCAAATTCCTTATTGCATAAAGAAATGTTAGCTGTACTATCAGCAGTTACTGAAGTTATAAAGCAGAATAATGGAACTGAATCTTCCACAGAATATTTTGCTGCATTGGTAATGCATAGAATATTGCAAATTTTTATTTCAAGTAAAAGAATACTTGAAAATTTTAAATATTAATGTTTGTTTATTACTAGATGAGCACTTTGGAAGCAATTGAATCTCAGACATCAATTGCAGCTACACTTTCTCTATTGGGTATGGGTTTAAAAACTGTACCCAGAAACATTTTGAATTTACAATTTGGACCTGCTAGTAAAATTTTTCTTGATATCCTTTCGAAACATGTATCATCTGAAGACTTCTTAATACTAAGACATGTAAGCTTATTCAATTTCAAAAACTAAGATACAATATGCAGTCCTGACGATTTTAAATCTGTTTTAGTGTATTCACTGTTTGTCTTTGCTTCTTCGAGCATTAGAGATGGCTGCATGGTCTGACTCTTCTACTATGCAAGTATTAAATGTCCTTTTATCATTCATTACGCACAGTAAACCAAAAGTACGAAAGGCAGCACAACATGGAGTATGTGCCATATTGAAAGGTACATTTTAAATCAAAGATTAAAACATCTGTAATTATAAATAATCATGCTGAAACTTAATTTGATTTCCAACTTGTTAAATAGGAAGCGAGATAATGAAGGGAGATAACCCACCACAGTTTCATCCAGCTGCACCACAAATTGCAAAACATTGTATCAGTCAATTGCAAATTAGTTCAGAGCCTGGTGGTATTACCAGCATTCTCCATGTACTTACACTTATGAAAGATATCACTCATCATTTGCCAAAACAACACGTGAAGGTATTTGTCAATTAAGCGTTAACATTGTTCGTGTATAAACATTGCTTCCATTCTTTTAGACTATTTGCGAATCATTGCTGAAAATTATGACGTTAAAAAATGTTCTGACGACATCGTGTTGTCTACAAGCCTTCCATGGTTTATTTGTTTCCCGACCCTCGCCAGTTATTTTAACACCTCAAAGAAACGCGCAAATCATCGGTGCTCTTTACGATTATCAACCACCAGCGACCGATCCGCAACCCACACTTGCATGGTTAACAGTCATGCAAGAAGCTTATTTAAATTTAGCTAAGTGAGTATAAATTTTATTTTTAAATCCTGTGTAAAGTTTAAAAGTTCGGTCATTCTCTACTTACAGCGCTTCACTGAATTTGTGTGCAGCTATTTTACCAAGAATGTTGGATAAATGCATGGAGTTGTGGCTCTCGGACAGATCAGCAGTTATATCTGGCACATCGCATACGATCAAAATTTTATTGCAGGACTGTGTTGGAAAAATGTGTGAAAATGAAGAACTAATAAGAAAGTAAGAATAGATGTAAAGATTGTCTTTCATATATGAAATATTACATATTTAATACCTGGTTATTCTAGATATAGTGTCACAATCGATCAAATAATTCTCATGATGTACAAATCATTGAATTACAAATACTTGGAGGCATGGTATCATATTCTTCATCTAATGGCTTTACTTTTTCAGGTAATATTTCATTTCTATCTTTCGATCTTTACTGATTTCATTTAATTACATTATTGTTTCGTACGATAGGTAACTGGAAAATCGCAAAGCCCGAAATTGTCGGACATATTAATAAGGTTAGCAGATTTACGCGATTCCTATAATTTTACATCTAAAAATGATGTCGAATACGCTATCGGTGCTGCGATAATGGCCATGGGTCCAGAAACAGTACTAAGTTTAATTCCATTGAAAGTACGTTATTGTATGTAATTACTAGTTATAACTATTTTTTATACGTATAATATAAATTTGTATTCTATAGGTATCCAATGATACGATTTACTTGAAGAGAAGTTGGCTGTTGCCCTTATTGAAGGATTGTGTTTCCGGTGGAACACTTCGTTTCTTTGCAGAAACATTACTGCCGCTAGCTACAATATGCGAGTGAGTATTTCATAATATTTTAATTGAAGGGAAAAAGTTATATCTCTGTTAATTCCAGGACGAAAGCGACCGAATCAGTAGGAGGAAAAACCTATGAATTTATGCTTGCCCAAATATGGGCTGTCTTGCCAAGTATATGTCATAATGCTACCGACGTAAAAGAAAATTTTCAGGTATAAATATTTATAAATTACATTAACCATCCAATTTGTGGGATATTTAAAAATTTATTTTAAAATTGATATTTCTTAGAATATCGCTAAATTGTTGGGAATAACTTTTAATGAAAAAAAAGATTTGAGGTTATCCATTATGTCCGCAATACGAAAGTTAATTACAAGGGCGATCGAAGAAAATAAGAAGGAAGATATAGCGGAAATTGCCAGATTTGCAAAGAATTATTTACCGATGTTCTTAAATCTGTATACTACTAAGCCAAATGGAACCGACGAGGAAGGGCAGCGTCTGGCTGCATTCGAGACGATTAGGGTTACTTTCAAATAGTTATCTTTGAGATAATATATAAAGAAATTAAATTCAATATTAAATTGTTTCTCTTTTTGCAGACGTATCTTGCAATTGTTAGCAGCGATTTAGTACACGAGCTATTCGATCGCGCATTGTGTAGGTTAAACGAACCTAACATCGATGACTTTTTCAAGGAAAGTGTTCACGATATAATAAGACTATTAATTGAATATACCGATACCCATAGAATAAGGGCTTTCTATGATATTTGCGTACCAGTTCTTAAAACGAATGCCAAGAGTAAGGAACAGAAGAAAGCGTATAGGTGAATCCTTAGAAAATCTGTATCAATTCGAACATTTTATTCAAAGAATTATTTCTTATGGACATTTACAGATTTTTGGAAGAGATATGCGGCAGTGAAAAAGCCACATGTAAAACTTTTGTACAGCAGCACAGACGTGAAATACAGAAGTTATTAATATTGTCGGCAACTGAGGTTGCAAAACCAAGCAGAGCAGTAAGTAGTAAAATCTCATGTACCATTAAAAATTAAATAATTTAAATTATGATGAAATTTATTTTCAATTAGGCTCGATTAAGGTGCCTAATTCACATAATCAAAGCTCATCCACAACTCGAGCAAACGAAATTCTTGGAGGCTGTTGTCCCCGAAGCAGTGGTATATTTAAAAGATTTAAACTCAAAATGTCGAACGTGTGCTTATCAACTTTTGAACACTATCGCCGAGAAATTTTTAGGAAACCCCGAGCATTTAAAAGAATATGTCAATATGTTAATGGTTGGCTTGGGTGGTACACAAAAGTATTGCACTGCGTCTGTATTGGCACTTGCATCTGTTACTTATCACTACAATGGTAAGTGTTAACTTCGATGTTTAAGTAAACAAATTGTACAAGTTAAACGGTGGAATTATAAACGTTAACAAATACATTTAAACAGGATCTTTAGGCGTGGACACAGTTAAAGAAATAGTAGACCATGCGTGTAGGCTTGTTGCGAGTCCTACACGAGAGATTACGGAAGCTGCGCTGGCTTACATAAAAGTATACATTAGCGTCATGCCGTCTCCAATTGTTGCTTCAACTTTATCTAAATTGGTAAGTTAGAGAAAGTATTTAAGAATTGCAATATTGGTGAAATGAATTAATTAAATTGCAGATGGAAGCTTTATGTGGGATAAATGACGATTGCCACAGGCATTTCAGACAAAAAGTGCGCGATATTTTAGTAAAATTATTAAGAAAATATGGAGTAGAAACTATCTCGGGTATGATACCTTCTTCCAATGGAATGTTGCATAAGAGATTGAAAAATATAAATAAACTGGAGGAGGCAAAGAAAAAGACTAGAGAACTGAAAAAGTCGAAACAACAGGATGACGAAGAAGATGAGTTCAGTGCGAAGAGAAGACCCAAGAGGTAGCTTTTTATTTGACTGTAAGTGAGATTTTTATTCGATCTTAAATTTTATTTTTATTAAAATATAGCGTCGAAGAAATATTGGCGGATAGCGAAGATGAATTTGAAAGTTCGGAAGATCAAGCGTCAAGGAAGAACCAAAAACGAACGTCACGAAAAGAAGCTTGGATTCAAGAGAACGAGGAAATTATCGATCTCATTGACCCCGCGGCTGCTCGAAATATATCAAGTAGGATGACAACATTATAACTGTATCTTAGTATGATAATTATTAAAATATATATTTTTTTTAATTTCTATAGCAACACTACCTGGAGCTTTAAATCCAAAAACACAAACTCTGAAACCCAAGGATCGTGGATTTAAGACTGCGCCAGATGGGCGTCTTATTATCACATTGAATAATGAGAGAGATGACGGAGAAGCGAAGAAAACTAAGAAAATTCCATTCTTGCATAGCGACTCGGAAGATGAGTATGGTACGAAAAAATATATATAAACAACGAAAACAGTACACCTAATAAATTCATTTTCAGAGGACTACGATGACACTCAGTCGATAGCCACAGCCCCAGCGATAAATAAAAAGCGTAAACGAAATATAGATTTCGATAGTATTAGTGTAAGAAGCGAGGCTACATCGAAATATCAAGGTAAAATATCACTAGTTATGTTTTTATTAATGCCCGATTAATAAAAATGTGTTATCCATAGCTGGAGGGTCAGGAATTCATCGACCGGTAAAGAAAGGAAAGGTAGATCATGCGCTTGGGGCAGAATATAAGGCGCAAAAAGCAGGAGGAGACATTAAGAAGAAAGGCAAACCAGATCCATATGTATACGTACCTCTGTCGAGATCAGTGTTAAACAAAAGGTAAATACTATTCTAAACTTTATTTTAAATGTATTATATTCGACTGTAGCGACTCGTTAATATTATTTTCAGGAAAAGGAAAAGGAATGCTAGCAAGTTCAAAGGTATCGTTAAAGGAGCGCAGAAAGGTGCACAAAAGGGAATGAAGAATAGGAATAAGAATAAAGAATGATTTATTAAGGTATTGCTTAAGTGCGATGAATCAAAATGGAATTATTTGTTCCTAGATGCTTATTACGCTTGTTGCGAATCCTGGTTTTTTTTTGTTTCATAATGAAAAATGTGTACAAATATGTGAAAGGTTTCAATCTAAGAAATTGTGTATTTACAAAAAATTGAATATAGATTTCTTTTTAATGATCCATACTTAATGTATATTAGTATATTATATTGTTGATAAGTATATGTTTGAGCAAGTAGAATAGTTTTCTAAAATAAAGCAACTTCGCTGTAATGGTGAAAACTTAGCAAGAAACACTTATACATATGTGGGTAATTTAATTTATTACATATTTCAGAGGATGAAATGACCAAAGTTTTTACAACTGATAGAAAATAATTTAAGAGCAACGATATTAAAATAGTCACCAGCCTTCCTTAACATCTGGAAAAAAAATTATCTTATATTTATTAACTAACGTTCCCTATAATTAAATAATATTTGTTACAATACGAACTGTGAACAGTACTATCATCAACTAACTTTACTTATACATTAACTCTTCTTAGGCAGCATGCTTTCTAATTCTCCAGATTCGCTCATTTCTCTTACGATATCCAAACCACCGATTAATTCTCCGTTCACGTAGAGCTGTGGATACGTCGGCCAATTACTGAACTTCTTAAGTCCTTCTCTGACATCATTGTCTTGCAAAATATCAAACGTTTGATAATCTGCTTTATAGGAATCTAAGAGTGCGACTATTGTTTTAGAAAATCCACAGCGTGGATTGGCAGGATTTCCTTTCATGAATAGCATACAAGGTGCTCGATTTATCAAGTTTTTTAGCCTATCTTCAAGATTCACTTGCGATTTACAGACATCAATTGGAATAGAATTTTTGCTGGCAGAATGGCTCTTTACTTTCTCTGCTATAGCAGAGGGATTAGCTCCATCCACTCTGTCTACTATAGTGCTGTTTCTTGCCAGAATGACTGTTGGTACAGCAGTAATACCAGCTTTCAAAGACACCTCTGGTACCTTCTCAGCCTCAATCTTAGCAAATTTAACTCCCTTACACTCGGGTAGTTTGCTCATTTCGCTGATCACATCATTTATTTGGGAACACTGATCAGCCCATGGTGCATAGAAATGAATAACAGAGAGATCCTGTGACCTAACACAATAAAGAAATGTTTTTGAAACTCGCAGACTTTCTGCATGCTCTATATATAAGTATACACATTAAAGCCTTATTATGTTATCACAAAACTATGTCGTAAAAGACTCGTGACTCTTGATCCCAGGGGAATATCCAAACAAAAAGGAAACAAGAAACATCGACGGAGATATGCAAATCTCTTATCTGAATAAAAATATTGATCGACGATTTAGAGATGAAAATAAATATTTTTCAAAATGAAAAGACATTGCATGTTAAACTAGTAAAAGTTTATAATTTTTATACATTACAAGTTTTATCCATGAATGTTAATTATTATTGATTACGAAGAAATACAAAACTGTTGTAAATATCGTAAAAAATAAAATCACTGTTTCGAGGCATTTGGGATTACATGTATACAGCTATATATACGTCAAGCGAAGAAAGATGAGGTTATCGTCTTTCTATAGATCGAACTTTTAAAATATACAACGATTACTCACTTAATGCAATCTTCATATTCTAGCTGGGAACTGAGATCGGTGACAGCCATTCAGTCACAGGAATATTTTCCTTGTAGAGATTCTTTAAACACACGTTTCTAATGAATAAAAATTCTTGATAGCTCTCCACTTGCTGTTACGGCGTGTACGCGACTTTTAACGTTGCTCTCATGGAGGTTCTGTTAGGTTCTGTACAGTTCTGTATAGCAAGTGCAGAGCTACTGCTTCGGCGCAGATGTTCGCCAAATTTTTACATAGAACGTTTCATGAAGACGAAGTTGAATGTAAACAGAGCTTGTCGCATGACTAAAATTGCATTGATCATTGGCTGTTTCGAAAAAGATTAAAAAAATATTACAAGAATCGAATTTTCGAATGCTGAACAAATTTTTAAATATCAGATTCATAGATGTTGCTGGTCCATTTTACGCTACTTTTGCGATTTAATTTAAAGGCGCATCTTTAATCATAATGTCTGTAATTCGACTATAGTCAAAGCGTTTATTGTGCTATCTTCATGAAGATAGTCAAGAAACACTTTAATTCAATGAATTAAGTGTAAATGTACACCTGTAGACTGACAAAGAAACAATTGGCGTTGGAATGCGTTTGATAACCGATGAAAGATCAGGAAGAGGAGGATCCACGGTGAGAGTGTCGCTAACGTAGATTTCGCTTGGTGGAACAGGTGCACTGTAAGAAAGTGACCAATCGCAGTCGCGACGAACAGTTGGCCGTGTCGGCTTGCGGAACTGTCTTGATCGCGTGTACGTCATCGTACGAGGGGGGAGGAAAGATACGAAGCGGCGAGGGTTGTCAAGACACCTCGCCCAACAAAAACCAGATGCAGATGCGAACCGGGCGGTGAACACGTGCGATCATTTTTTTTTAGCGGGCGCGCGAACACGCGGGTGCAATGTTTAAAAAGTTGTCGCAGATCAATGCCCTCGAGGACATCTCCAATTGGACTACCAGTGACGTGTTGTGCCTGCTACGAAAGGTGAGTAAACTCTGGCGACCCTTGACATCGTCCAATGATCTCTCGTCTATCGAAATCTAGATCGAGATAAAAGGAATTCGGAAAAAATTTCGCCAAGATGTTGGATTTCTATTCAGGCTCCATCTAGCCACAGCTGGACAAAATACTTATCATTATACTCATCCAGACGTCGTAAAGTCGTTTTACTTTATCAGTTTAATAATAATTACGATTTGAATTGAATAAATGAGATGAGATTTCACGTTGAGAGAATATAAGTTACTCTGAATAACTGTTCGATCGAATAAATCGCTACAGTGTCTTGTATATTCGTCGTATACAGTTATCCATTATTCGAAATTTTGATTTGTATAAGAATTTGACCATGTCTGCCATCTAGAAACAACAAGTAAATAAATACTTTTTGTCATTAGATTGTGGTGAGTTTATGGGGTGCTGTTACCCTATTGAAATTGATCCTGGGGATGTTTTATCTTGACTGGTGTTTTATTAAGGTTTCAATTACTGTCATCGATTTTCTTTGCTAATTCGATACATGCATGGTTCGAGTCATAGTTTATGTATGGTTGATGGTAAAGGGAAATCGACGTATCGAAATCCGAAATTATTTGCATCGATCGATAAGGAAACGATCGATGGATGGATCACGCCAGTTATATAGACCCTACAGTGTGGTCACATAATCGGTTAGTACACTCTGCGGACTGGATGTCAAACAATGAGAAATCTGGAATGCCAAGCGCTATGCACGACGCATGTGAACGAACGGTGGTTCACGCGTATATTTTTAGCGAACTATGCAAAGAGATATACGAGGTTCCCGCAACCATGCGTCACTTTCTTCTTCTCCCACCTTAAGAAAAATGTCTCTATCTATTCTATCATGTTCTATCAGTTCATAGAAATAAATAAAAGGATCAAATAAAAGGTTCAAATAAAAGGATCGCTATATGTCGCTAGATGACTTTATTCTGTTGTTATTGATGTTCCCGAAATTGGAAGCTAATCGAAAATTGTCATACTTGTCATAATTATAGCCTTCGAAATTATGTCTAATTCTGCTAAATGGTAGCTTCTGAATCTGTCACGCACTGAGAAACATTCTAAAACTCTATTTCCTCAACTTCCAATTTGGAAGGTCGAATTACAATGTTTTGTTATTATTAATTTAGAAACAACGACTAGATCGTTAGTCGTTTTACGCCTATCCCTGAATATGTCCATGTCTGTAACAACTATAAATGCCACCGATATTTGTTGGAGATATGTAATATCCGGCAAATGATCGCATGCACGCGTTATGATTGCTACGCATCCTGTTTGATTACACTAGTATCCTCGTTTTGCAGAACGGCTTGGAGGAATGTTGCAAAGCAATAGCGACGCGACAGATCGACGGGAATGAGTTATTGGTGAGTAAATCGTTTCAAACTAAAGTTCCTCCAACGACTACATTTTCTTCGCGCTTCGTTGATCGTGAATATCGTTTTCACCGTTCGCGGGTTTGTTGACATCACGGTATCGCACGTGGTTGCAAACAGACACTGATAGTATCCCGCTGTGTGCATAACAAAGGACGAGCAAAGCGTAATTCGAATAACAGGTAACTATATCATTTTTATACGAGGCTGCGTTTTTTGAAAAATCGACTCTGAAGATGTTCGAGGCGTGTGGAGTACCAGAGCGCGCCTTGAAGAATTTTTGTGGGCGTTTTTCTCGATAACGAAGCCTCGTTTTAAAAATGTCACTCTACATTTTGTATTTACTTTTTAATCCAGATAACACATTGCCTTATACAAGGCGATCAACATTGAATGCAATAAAATAATGTCCACAAACGGTGGAAACGTTGAAAGATAATGTAGCGTGTTCCATTCATAACTTGTGGGTCGTATTTCGGCCAAACCGACGCGTGCGCTATTATGCTTCTCTTAATTGATTGTAATTATTCCAGCAATTGACGGAAGGGCAGCTGGCGCTGTGGAAGAGTGACCTCACGCGTCCGTTGATATGGTAAGGAAAACAAAATACCCTGAGCTGAGGTAAACGTAGCCGCGCTCGACTGCAAAATTTCATTCGTCGATATTTGGTATATTCGCCTTGAGTCGTATCACGTTATGCTAGAGCGTGTGTGTACAGCACGGTCTCGTTCACGAGAAATAGGATTACGAAGTCCGTGTCACGGTCTAACGGTTCCTCTTTACGGTCTTGAAGAATCTTCACGAGACACGCCTTCGAATCGCGTGGTCACCTAAATTCCAGCAATTACTCGTACGCATGGAAACGCTCAACGTTTTATCCAACTCCAGAACCTCAGGGAACCATCTGAAACCATCCCTAGTCGTGGCTCTATCGCTCTGTAAATTAGGCACTCGGTAAAAATAGAAGCTAATTTAAAATTCTTGTTATCTCCAAGAATATAACTCGAATCGTTCGCTGCTTTTCGAAAATATTATTATGTACACTTTGACTTCTTGTTTTATTCATTAATCGAGCTGTAATGTTTAAGATGATTGTCAAGGAACTCTAATGGTAGCTTGTGGCTGTAGAGAAATTTGGCGAGCGACGATGCCTACAGAAAGCACCGCGAGACGCAGTACGCATATCAAAAGACCAGTTCAATGGCTCGCGCAAAGTCGAAATATGCTGTGGCTAGCAATTCCGAAGGCCACGCTGGGCATCCTTAGGTTGTTCGATGCTGGTTATGCCACACGTACGTAATTCTATCGCGTGGGACGAATTCGATCGTTCAACATCGCGCTGACGCCAGGAAATTTATCGTCTTCGTTTATTAAGGAAATTCCACTTGACAATAAAGCGACCACATTTGCATGCCACTCGAAACGATAAAGGGATCAAGTTTTCACTTAGGAAAAGATGATCATGAATACCTTTACCGAATGTGTAATCCATTGTTGTAACGCAGACCTCACCAGACTCGTTTATTACCAGATTTATAATTTGACAATGTTGTCGCTTCCGACCAGGAGCCTTTGGGCGTTCATAGAGGAAGTAAGGAAAACACCGGAGAAATTCGTGGAAGAGAAGAATCCTGAATTGCACGGCCACGAGGATCATTTCAGCGACACTGGATCCTGGGGCACCGACTTTGAAGACGACACCAACGAGGAGGTCTTGTCGGAAGACCAAAAAATGCATTTAAACCCTGGTTTCAGAGCTAGCCAAAGGTTGTCTCGAGACGCTGCAGGATCTAAACGAAAAGACACGCGAGTAAGGGCGGCCCCCAACCAAGAGGATGAAGGAACATACGCCAATTGCGGCCCTATACAGGATGACGAAAACACCTATGCAAATTGTCAGGAATCGAGGACCGCGGTCGCGAAGAACCCATCCAGATTGCATAGCCAAATCGAGAAGTCCTTGGCTGAGCAGCTCAAGGAGCAATTGCAACTCAGGAATAGCAAGAAACCCATGATTGTACCGAAACCTGAATCCCTCCAAGCTAGGAGGATCGAGGTCACGTCTCCGGGACGCGGCCAGCCGCAGAAATCGTTCTTGCACCATGCTTCGAAGGCGAAAGCGAATGTTCCTAGTCAAACGCAAAGTTAGTGAACTTCCTATAAAGCTATAAATAAATTCCAGCTCCTAAAAAAGGCAAGTAACTGAAAGTAACGATTGAACGTTTCAGAGAGAATGGCCGTGCCTCCGCCACCCGAACCAAAGAAGACTAGAGATCAGACAGTGATCATCGAGAGAACCGTCAAGGATCAAACGAAACCTCCAGCCACTTTGAGGAATCTCGACCTCGTTGCCAATTTACCTTCGCAGACGGAGGAAAGCGAGGACGAATACGAGTCGTTCGACGAACAAATTATTGAGCAGAATCAGAAGAGGAGCATGTTGAGCGCGACTAGCAAGCAATCGCTAACAAGTGGTCGCCAGACTTCTGCTGAAAGCATTTATCAGCCGCCGAGTATTAGCAGTTTTGAGGACGAGGAGTTACAATGCGAAATTTACGAGTCGATTACAGAGACAGTAAGTTATAAAACACTCTAGTATCGATCCAATGATGTTCATATAAAACAATTAAATAATCCTGTACGATTCTTTTAGCCAGATGATAACGGATACTACTTGAACTCCACCCAGACGACGTCGAATACAGTATCACCACCACTACTCCTGGCGAAACCTGCCCAATCGTCGGCTAGCCCCTCTCCAACTTCAAGTTGGTCCAGCATGGACAAGTCAAAGGGTTAGTATACTTCTTCGTATCGTTCTTTTGCGACCTGGCGAATCGAATGTTGTACGGGATGATTCGGGATGTATGTTGCAAAAGGTAGAGGAGATATATAAGAGGAATCGTCCTGTAAACGTTTGACAAACCGATTCCCATGATATAATAAAACTGTTACGTTGATGGGAGAAAAGTTGTAAGGAAAAAAAAACGGAAATTAAGCGGAGGACGTTCTATGGGAGAATGCAACGTGTTGCGAGGGTCAGCAAAAAGGTTAGTCTGCGTGAAAATTGAGAAAATAAAAAGGTCCGGTGGCCCAACTTCCCATAAACATCTGTGTGGCAAATGTTTGGCGTTCGTGCAATCTGATGCGCGAATGCAATTGTAGCCAGTCATGAACGAACTATCGTCCCCTTTATTTCGCGTCATTTCGGCGTACATTTAAACGGCCTGTGTAAAATTAAACAGCAAAAAAGAGTAAAACTAAGACATAAATAACGCGAGAAATTTGTTCTAAAAGTCGATAAGGGGTGTCTTTATCCCTGATCCTGTTAATATATTTGAGATTAATCGAGCGAAATAATACGGCAGGTCAATTAAATATCGTTAAGTTAGTAACGCTGAGTCACGTACCATGAGCACCGACAAAAACAAACGGAACGGTTTAAAGTCGTCGATCGAGGATCGGGAAATCGTATTCCCTGTCCAAAAGCTGATCGAACGGCCAGGACAGAGAGCTGCTACTTTATCGTCGGGAAACTGAAGCGGAAACAGTGTGATGGAATGTGTTCCTGTTTTTATCTAAGACTGAGCAAACAGCTCGTGGGTGGTCTAGGTGCCCGTTTGGCCGATGAGGTATCCGATATGATAGTGAGGATCAAGAGGGGACTCTCTAGGTGTTGCTATTCCCAACCGCCCGAGCCACCAGGTACAAACAGTTCTTAAGGTACCCACGCACGGTTAATATTAGCATTTCCTTGTGCGTGAAAGTGAATTAAAAGTAAAACGTAGTATTAATTGTGTATGAATACCTTTACGTAGCAAACTTCTTGGAAGGCGCCTTTTCTGAAAAAAAAGGTTGTGCTGTTAATGTTTGTTTTGATTTAAATAACAACAGTGGAGTATTTATAGATCTTAAGAAGTAAACAGTAAACGTTTCCAACACCCAAGGGTCATCTTCAAACACAAATATTATGCAAAATCAAGCTTTTTCAATGAAGTAAAATTAGAAGGATAATACAAATTATAAAAGTGAACATCTTGGAGAAATTATGAAATATTTCTTTAAATTTATACCTCGCAATATTTTCGAAGACTCAAGCGTCTTTCTACTTTGGAAACCACTAGTTTACACGCTTCATCCGGCGGCATTGGTCTCGGGACTGAAACGTAGAATCCCCGACTAAATATTTACCGCACTTTCTTCCTAAATTGGAGGCTTGACAGTGACTCAAACAACCCCCAGAATAAACGCTCTCTGACTAATGTATTTTCACGTTTCGAGAGAAGCCTACGTGCCCCATGCTGAGAGACCAACGGATGGCAATCTTTATAGCTCACGTCGTTCTGAAATTAAATACCAGTCTGTGCAGTGATTTCGCCGCGGTCGGGTCGGTTCGAATCGTTCCTCCAGAAGCCGTACAAGCATCGCGAAGATCCAAGTAGTTTAGAAGCCTTGCAACTCCTATTCATAGTTTAGACTCGTAATTAGAAGATGCAAAAGTCGCTTTAAGATTGTTGTCTGGATAACGTTTCATAGACAATTCGCATCTTTGAATCTGTAAACACTTGATGTTTACTTGCTCAGTTAGACGTTAACTAATGAAGTCGCGAGTCTCATTGAATTGTTTGCTCCGTCTAGACATGAATTAAAGATCACATAATCTTCTGCTTCATATTTTAAACTTAGTACCGAAACGCAAAGCCTCAGATGAAGAGTTTGGCTTGGCCAGCTCGATAGTTTGTATCAGCAATTAGGTTCACCTAAGGTTTATTCCAATCGTCAGGCGTTATCTGAAGATATCACAAGTAGAGTTCTGTGTTTTGTTTAGTCTCCACGTGGACAGTGCATACATCATCGTTATCTTTAAAATCAATTCTCGCGTAATCTTGCGAGTAAACAAAGCACATTGTTACGTACCGTTCTTATTTGGTGCTATATTTGTGCGTCAGTCAGTAGCTTGATTAGTCACGTAGCGTCTGGTGGGTTGCCAGACGTCTAGTTGGGCGTTCCACTTGCTCCAGAAGTTTCATCATGGACGGAGGAGGATCCGACGATGAGATGCTGGTGCACGTGCTTCTGTTAAACGCGTGAACGTTAGTGTACGGTCTTGGTGTTGTGAAAAACGTTGACGAGGAACTTTTAAAAAAAATGGCCACTATAATTGGCGATCCGAAAAGAAACGTGTCCTTGAGCCCCACGATACGGGCAAGTCTCTCCGAGTGTCTGACCCAGGCAACCCTCACGCAAGCTCGGCTGAATCTAGCAAGTTAGTGAAATGAATAGAATATTATGATCTTAGGTGTTCTTTTGTAGAAATGATAAGGTGGACGAAAGAGTCCTGAGCTCCATTTTTTAAATACAATATACTATAAGTACGTCTAACCATGTTGATTGCAGAACGATCTCCTGAGAAGAAATCAACATTGCCTCATTCTAACAGTAACACCTCGCTATCGTCGGAAAGAGCCACGCGGCCACTGCCACCGCCGCCTGAGAGGCATTCCTATATCGACAAACCTTGGTTCCACAATGTCACGAGGGAACAGGCGACGGCTCTCATCAAAGAACGCACGTGCTTAATCATTTGGACCTTTACAAGATGCTTTTCAGATTCTTGGAGTAGAATCATAGTTTCACTTAATGTTCAGACTTTGATCAAGCTAACTGCAATGCTGGAATTATAATAGTTTGAGTTGGCATTGTGTGCTTTATTGTCTTGGCAATTATAATTCTATTTATTGTAGAGCCATCACAGTTGACCTACATAAAGCAATACTGGAAGGTCATTGTGATTGCTCTTAAAACGTTGGACTTCTTAAACGATCTCTTGGACTTTGCAGAAAATACTTACGGCAACCCGCAAGACGGATACTTCCTCCTAAGACCGTCTACGACAAACGTGAACAATCCTCTGGCGTTGGTCCTTTGGTACAACGACAGAGTTTACAACGTCCCAGTCAGGAAGAGGCCCGATAACAGGTAAAGGAGACAACATTTTTTTTAACATTTCCAACGCGAATGAACGTTGAGCACAGGACTTTACCTGTAATAAAAAAAAAGAACTGTTTGCTTGATACGTTAGCGAAAGAAACATGGGACATAATTGAGTTTGTCTTGTTGATAGATACGCATTGGGTTCCGCGAAAACAAACGAACAGTCGTTTTCCAGCGTGGAAGAAATCGTGATGTTTTACACCAGAGAAGGACTGGTACTCCACAGCAATGGTGTACAAATGGGAAGCACAAAGTTGACTGACACACCGCCCAAGTAAATTGTGCGACGACGAAGAAGAAGAAGAGCACGTTTCTTAAATTGAGGGATCGCACTATAATACTTAAAACGAGTTTGTGCAATGCAACTACTGCCTAACCAAGAATTCTGAAATAGATTTAAGCTCGGGGAATGCGCATGTATTTATTTCAAAGGTGCCTTTCTATTTGTGAGATTGTTCAAACACCGTTGATGAACGCAAAAATTAACACTTTAACGCGTTCGTTTATTTCAGCCAATGACAATTTTTGGGGGCCTTCATCGTATAGCGTTAAAGTATTAATTTCTTATATTTTTACGGTATTCAAATGCATTTTATATAATATATATAATATACATATATTATAGCACGTGTGACTGTGGAAATGTATAATGTATTGCAAAAGGAAATTGATCTCTATTGAAATGAATTGAACGTGTATATTTTGAATACAGAACTTTACAAATTGTATTTTTACTAATGTTAACTCTAAATGTTAAAATCTCAGAAGCATTAAGTGACGGATGTTATTCTCTAAATATTAGTCATTTCATATACATACGAATGTACATGACTCACTCTCTTTGTATTTGTAAATATATTTCTAAAATTTGTAATTGATAATTTCTAAGTAGAATGGTTTTTATACTATGTTTTATCTGATCTATCATGTTTCTAAGTTTAAGGAAATAAATTGTAGTAAATATCGGTGGTGTCATTACTTCCATCGACCCGTGAGTCATCTCAAGGTTACGATTTCTTTGAAATAGCATATACAGATACCATAAGCAAGGTCAAGGGGAATAAAACATCGAGGATAAGATTTCGAGGGTCAAGATCATGCATATTTTTTAAGCGATTGATTTTTTTTAAATATTTTATTACTTAAAATACACAATCGTTAGCTTCAGAATTATTTCGTAGTAATAAATAATTACGAAATCGATTTCTATCCTGTTGCGATGTGACACGGGCACGCCTATAACACGCCTGCTCGTATGTATCTAAATGTTCAATGATTGATAACGATATCATCGATTAAGCAAACTTCTATCAGCGGCTTTTCGGCCTTCGAGATCTTCAAATTGTTACGTGTCGAGCTACACGGTCTCAATTAGCGTTAATACAAGTACGTATATATATGTTCACGGCATCTTACATCGCCACGTTATCGTTAAATCGACATTAAATTCGCGAAGTGAACGTGTGTGCGCGTGAACTTTAAACCGATTACTCGACAATTGCCACTCAGTTGTGTGCAACGTGATGAAAGATGTGCAGTGTGTTTGACATTTCTCGATAAGAAAACAATCGATATTAAATCGTTATTCGTTTGAACAGATTTATACGTTGGTTGTACTGGGATAATGCCTGATTACTCTAACAATTATATAATGCGATAATCCGTACGGGAAACAATCAAATTGACGGAGCATAGAGATAGTTACTCGAGTTATCGAAGCATACATCGCAACGACGATTTCCTTGAAAAGAAGAAAAATGAACTACGTGCAAAGTAAAGAATGCCACGCGTGTTTCGTGACGTTTCCCGTAACGGAAACTTGAAATTCGATACTCGACGATATCGAACAGATGGTACGATATTTGCAGTGCTGGACGAAGTATCGGCTGGTATTGGCGCAATTTAGTTTTTAAAATACGGATATGTGCCTTGGAGATCAATTGTATTTAATATTTTTAATAGTTAAGAAGAGTGTAATACTAGTTCGTATATTCACAATTATAACGTGTATTCTATGGTTTTAATAACGATACAGAAATTGAATGTACCATCGTCCGGCACTGTACATTTAAGGTTAGATTAGAAACAACATTCGGCATACACCTATACACACCGTACACTACACCCTTATGTATACTGTAGAATAAAGCCCAATAAAGACATACGTACATACAGAAAACGTCGAAGACAGCTAGAATAGGGTTCGAGGGGCGCGTTCGGTGGCTTCTCGTTTCCCCAGGTTAAAATTCTACAAAAATTTCCTAGATGCGTTCGAGTTGGTTACTTTCGTGACGTCACATTGCTGTTCGCCAGCAATGTGGTGGGAGGGAGTTTGTGACAACGAAACATACGACAGGTTTGTGCGCACGGTGCGCAACGCACCGCTCCGTTAACTGATTGCGACTGATGGACTGAATTGAGCGGTTCATTTAGCTTGTCACTCGAAGCTTTTGAGATAGCATCTCGTGGATCCGGTGCGTTGTACTGAAAATGATACTCAAATTGTAAACAGCCGTGATAGAATTGTCATGTATCGTTCTGTACGTTCGCGAGCAGTGTGATAAACAACGCTGACACGCTGACATGAGTCAGTTGTTGCAGGAGCGTAGTTGTAGGCGGAAATAATGGTGCGTTAAATAAGAAGTGTTAATCGCTCGAGATATCGTCGTGGTGAGCAATGGAAGATGAACAACCGGCGAGAGAGGCGAACAAGATCTGCGGTGTCTGCGGCGATCGTGCTCTCGGTTATAATTTCAACGCGGTATCGTGCGAAAGCTGCAAGGCTTTTTTTAGAAGAAACGCTTTAAAGAATAAGGTGATCAATTTTCAAAGTGCTTCACGTGTATGGATCTTATTTCTCGTGTTCTTTCACGTAATCGAATACAGAGAAAGAAATGTCCAAGTATCGCATGAAAAGTTTCCTTTTAATATACACTAATTTAAGATATTCAATGTTTTTATAGGACTTCAGATGCCCCTTCACAGAGAATTGTAATATTACACCAGTTACTAGACGTTTCTGTCAAAAATGTCGCTTGGACAAGTGCTTTAGTATCGGCATGAGGAAAGAGTATATTATGTCAGAGGAGGACAAAGTATTAAAGAGGCAGAAGATAGAGCAAAATCGTGCAAAGAAGCGACCTCCATTGGATAACGCAAAGTCATCAAAGACGAAGAAAGGTTGCCAGGATGATTGCAACTTTGACGATACCTCCATGTCAATTAACTCTGTTGCATCGTCGGTATCTGATACATATTTTTGGGAATCCGATAAGAAATATACAGATCTAGATGCAACTAGACAAACTGTTACAGAAAGTATGAGTCCTGTAACAGCTGCTAGTGCTCCAAGCCCTTCTAGTCCACCAGAGAATGGAACTATAACTGAATCAAAAACTCTTGAAATGATGAAAGATTCTTCTCATAGTTCTAGTTCTAATTTCGACAATTATGATCACTCTTCTTTGCATCAAGACGAAAATGAAACTGATATGGAAAGATTGAGAGCTAATTCTAATTCTCTTATACAGAGTTCACAGATCTTTGACAAAGATAAATCTCTGTCTCATAATTTAGAGAATAATAAGAAATTTGTAGTAAATTCGGCCAAGCTAGAGCAGAATGTTATAGTCTTGAAGTCTGAGTTTGGTCCTACTAATAACAAACCATTAAAATATTCGTCTGAACTTGACAATACCGATAGTTATCATAAATTTGACCAGAGTCCCATGCAAAATTCCACCTACATCAATCATGTATTGCATAGTACAAAAACAAATGCTGACCCAAATTCAGAGGTGCACATGAACTTACAAACTTGTTCAGAAGAGTCAGTAGTTTGTCAAAAACCAAACAAGGAATCGTGTCCAAAGGAAGATAATTTAATTGCCAAATTCATGCAAGATCCGACCCTAGTTACAAAATTACTTAACAATTCCAATTTCATTGCAAAGATATTTCAAAATCAGGACATACTTCTAAAGATCATGACAGATTCAGAGATTGTTAGCAAGTTAGAAGAGGATCCACAAATTTCACAGTTCCTTAACGAGAATAGTGCCATTACTGAAAGAGAGACAAAGTCTGACAACGATGCAAACATACAATTTAGAGACGATTTGAAGCTTACCAATATTTCGAGTCAGATATCAAATCAAACGTTTAAAGTCAAACAAAGGCATATAGAAAATCCGATCTTGACAGACTTAATCACAAATTCTAATCAAGAGGAATGCATGAAACAATATATAGAGCCTGCTAGTAATAGTAGTACTAATACTAGTGCTAGTACTAGTAATAATAATGACTGGAGTAAAAATGTAACAGATGTTACTCGAGATGTACTTCAAGATGTACAGAGGTATAGAGCAATTAAACTTTAGGTAAATCAACATTATAAAATATATTCAATATTTGTTCGTTTTTAGGGTACCCATTGTTGCAAATTCCATTGAGTCTATTCTCTGTGAGGCAATTAAATTAGAGTTTTCTGCATATTCTGCTCTTGGTGGTATGGAATCTAGAAAGGAATTGAACGACGCGGAAAGAGCAAAGTTGAACGAATTAATAGTAGCCAATAAAGCGTTATTAGCTCCTTTAGACGAAGACATAACGAATTTAATTGGAGAAGACTGTAAATTTAAGGTAATTCGAAGTAATGCTTGTCGTGCCTCAAGATTAGTCGGTCTGTTTTAGGCATTGATAAAAATCGATTTGTTTCTAGAATAATTTCAGTCAATCCCATCCAGGCCTATTAGATGTTATAAATCTAACTGCCATTGCCATTCGTCGCTTAATAAAAATGGCAAAGAAGATAAATGCTTTCAAAAATATGTGTCAAGAAGATCAAATAGCTCTTTTGAAAGGAGGTTGTACAGAAATGATGATTTTAAGATCTGCTATTAATTATGATGCAGAGAAAGATATGTGGTGGATACCACATAGCCAGGAGAGTATGTCGAATATAAAAGTGGATGTATTAAAAGAAGTAAAAGGAAATCTGTATGCAGAGCATGCAAGGTTCATTAGAAGCTTTGATCCAAGATGGAGGGATGAGAATATTATTTTAATTTTAAGTGCGATCGCTTTATTTACACCCGATAGACCGAAAGTGGTGCATAACGACGTCATCAAACTGGAGCAAGTAAGTGGACTAAAATATTTCTGTAGTTTGAAACTATGATAATATAAACAAATTTTGAATAATGAATTTTTTTCGTAGAATTCTTATTATTATTTGCTCAGACGATATCTGGAAAGTGTATATCCAGGCTGTGAGGCTAAGTCTATGTTTTTAAAGTTAATTCAGAAAATTTCCGATCTTCACAGACTAAACAACGAAGTTGTTGGAGTGTATCTAAATTTAAATCCATCGAGAGTAGAGCCACTTCTTATAGAAATATTTGATTTAAAACATTGATCGATTTTTTTTATCCTTGCATGTATTTCAATATACAGAAAAAGAAATGCATATTTCCTTAACAAATTTAAAAAACCTTTATTATGGGTTTGTTTTAGGAATTGTATTATTTATACAAATATTGTATAGCAATAATTCAAATATTAATACAAAAATTTAACAGCATAAATTTACAATGTTAAAATATGTGGTTGAGAATATATGCATGAATATACATAAACTACTAATGTATATAAAATATATCGTTATATAATTCTAATGTTGATATATAATACTACGAACAAAATTTTCTTCGTACTAAACTTCGCGTACATGGAGGTACACTATAATAATATTTACGTACTCTAATATAGTTTTTTCCTATTTCAAGAGTAAAAACATTTATTGGCAATTATAGAATCTATCTTTGAAAAGGATATTAATTTTATCGTTGAATTGATATATAAAATTTTATAAATAGTAGAGATTATAGTTCTAAATGAGCGTAAAATATCGTATCGCTTCGTGTAATTTTCTTCGCGTACCTAGAATAGACACATATTAGCATAATAATTCTTATATGATTGTTGAAAACATTATGTATATTTTGTCGAGAGTACCTTAAACTGTTACGTCTGAAGAAAATATTTGTTATACTTATGCCAAGTTCTGTGTTCATATTCGACCTGTTAATATGTGCAAAAAGAAAACATTTGTTTGTTTTAAAACAAATTAAGAATTTCTCAGTGATAAAAAAACGAACATGAATTCAGTCCTTGGTATAAAAATTGTGAAACATCACCGCTCCGAACATACGAATGAAAATGCGGGACATGGCCTGCATAGCGTGCGTCCACGTTACGATGGTTAAAATGTACACAATTGTGATATCGTGTCGAAATATATTTTTCAAAGACTTGTTACATTTGACTTCGAATAGATAATTTCATTGCCTCTTTAAATTTACTTTCTATTTATTTGATAAGAGCCAGAAGAATTAAAAAGAAATACCTTCATTTATATCATTCATCTTCGATGCTTGAGAAATTATAACCAAGCAGATACAGGATTACGAACAGCACGAGGCACGAAGATGAAATGAAAAATACCAAGCTGACGAGGGCGATAAAAGCATATCCTAGAGTTCCAAGAACGAATGAAAAACCCCAGATCATCCAGTCCCAAATTGTTTTTAATATCATTATAAAATTTATTTAAAGAAGCTTCATGTTTAGACTTCAATTTTTATTATTAGATTAATTATCGAAATAATTGATCGTGATTATCAACTGTTATTACCATAACAAGGTTTCATTACTTCAAGTTACTATAATATAATTATAATAAATAGGTATGTAGTAGTATTTAATATTGTATAAAAAAATATTTTTTATTGTAAATATACGCTCTTTGTAGGAAACCATTTGTTTTCATCTTCTTGAAAGACGATTATGATGGGCAAAGTTGTATCTGCTAATTTTTAAAAGTTTGCATTATAATTTTAGAAATTGTATGCATAACGCCTGATTAAAATTTTCTTTGGTGCTATTTGCACGATACTAATTGCACCTCCGATTCTATCTTAATTGTGGGTTTTACATAATTTTCGCGCTTGTAATGATATAGTACATTAACATTCTTTTCATAAGGTTTCGTGAATATCCAGTCGATTTTCTCCGCGGCGAGATAACCAGCGCCTATGGCAGACGACGCCGTTAATCGAAGCAAAGTCAGTTCATCCATGGCGTGCGAATCATGAATTTCTTCCAGGAAAGCATCCTTCATAAATCCCCATGATTTCCAGACGGAGCCCACGCAAATAACATTCAATCCACCTTCGTGTAACTTGATATCCTACAAAACAACAATATTTTACGAATCACACGCATCAAATTAAACATACGGAATCGAAGTAGACGACGTACA
This sequence comes from Hylaeus volcanicus, assembly GCF_026283585.1. Lineage (NCBI taxonomy): Eukaryota > Metazoa > Arthropoda > Insecta > Hymenoptera > Colletidae > Hylaeus > Hylaeus volcanicus. The sequence continues at coordinate 23,469,935 of NC_071979.1, forward strand.
TTGCCAGCCTTCCTGGCAAGAGCGACGATATGCTTCGCGAGAAGCACTCCATTTTCTCTTAAAATGTGCAGACAAAGAGGGTCCTTCTTTTCGCAACCATTCGCGACCTCCATGGCGAAACTGGCGAACTTGCTTTTGTCGAAATTCGTGTACAAATACGGCAACATATCCTTCCTATCCGATATGTTGAAGAATATCCTGAGAGCGGGATACGCGTAGCTTATTGGTTCCGGGGCCTGGCACAAACCGTCGATGTCGTCGAAGATGTACTTGCAGGCTCGATAGGCGATCCAGTAAGCTGAAAGTTTCATTATAATTTTAGAAATTGTATTTGCTATTAGCACGCTACTAATTGCACCTCCGATTCTATCTTAATTTTTTTGAAAGGGTGCGCAGGAGCCAGAGCCAAACTCCGAGTTGACTTCAGCGACAGTCGCGGAAAAAGTAGGAAACTCCGGGACACGGACAGAGAGAGCGATACAACAATTGCAGGAGAGACGAGGACAGGGCGATACGCTAGCATAACTTTCTTCGAAGATATTGAAGCAAAGAAGCAATATTTTCTAATAATTCTGGTTTTAATATATTCGTTACACTTTGGCGGATGCGACTTCAAGACCTGATTTTGCAATTTCGGCCTTAAAACTTTATGTAAAAGTACGTTTGCTATCTTCATTTTATTGTTTATAAAGTTTTAAGGCCGAAATTGCAAAATCAGGCCTTGGAGTCGCATTCGCCAAATTGTAACGAATATATTAAAACCAGAATTATTAGAAAATATTGCTTCTTTGCTTCAATATCTTCGAAGAAAGTTATGCTAGCGTATCGCCCTGTCCTCGTCTCTCCTGCAATTGTTGTATCGCCCTCTCTGTCCTTGTCCCGGAGTTTCCTACTTTTTCCGCGATTGTCGCTGAAGTCAACTCGGAGTTTGGCTCTGGGTTCTGCGCACCCTTAATGGTTGCCACGACGCGTGCAGCACCGCTTTGAAGTTCGTTTTATTGTACCGTCGCGGTACCTACCACTTCCTTCATCTCCCATCATGTGTCCCCAGCCTCCACAACCTGTAACTTTGCCGTCGGGGTCAATCATCAGGGCATTGCTACCAGTGCCAGCGATTACAACAATTCCACCAGTGTCCAAGCCAGTTCTAAGACTGCCCATGGTGTCCGAAGTAACCACGTAATCCTTCGCAACATTCGGATAATTTTGTTGCATGGTTTCCACGAGGAGACGATTCGTCTTCTCCTCTTCGCAACCACTCAGCGAAAGACCCTGATTATTTAATATTTCGCTATAGGAATTCAAGTTAATTTTCACGTATTTCGCTGTCTGGAAAGTCCATGACGATTTTTAGTAAGCGGTACAAGTCTGAATATATTGGAATGGCTGAAAACAAATGTGTACATTCCTTAACAGCTGGAAAGGTTGTGAAACAAAATGGTACAGTGTACACTGTACACTGTATTGAATTATACAGGGTGCTAAAAAAAAAAGCATTCAATATTTATGTGGTGTATAGGGCACACTGTATACAGTGTATACTGTACACTGTATACAGGCTGCGCTATACACCATATAAATATTGAATGCTTTTTTTTGAACACCCTGTATAATTCAATAAATAGACACCAAAATTCAAATGTGCCTTTGAATTTTTCTTAAAAATAGGGATGAACTTTCCGGACAACCCAATATTATAAAACTTACTAAGCAATCTAAAGGAACTGTTTCCGGTATGTTCAAAGCTTCTTTCCCCCTTAACACCATGGCGTTGATCCTAGCGGCAGTTTCAGTCATTCCTATCGTCTAAATTAAATACGATTTTTCATCTTTTTCTTCGCGATACAAAAAATGTTCGTTACAGAAAATTCATTTAGAAAATTACCCAGTGATTGGTATTCGGTCCCTTCACTTCCGTTAGTTGTGTTCCTTTCCCATCGATAATCACGAGGGTAGAATGCGTACTGCCACTAATCGTCAAAGTGGTTAAATCGTAATTAGCGAAAGAGAAAACAGAAATATAGTATAGTCATAAGATAATAAGCCGGGGAAACAGTCACGAAAAATTTCATTTTCACGATTTATGGAAGCATCGAATTTTATTTTATTTTTGATAATGTCATGGAGTGAGTCGGAAAATTCTGACGATTTGAAGATTAAAGGATAAAAATTTCGCGATAAGTACACATATATCTGTTGATAACGAGTCGTGTGTGTAGCTTGTAAATAGGTACTTGTACGTTATAAGATCCAAGCGTGAAACAAAGACAAAAGAATTGAAATGCTCACCCTTCGATACCACCGAGTCTGATCTCTTCCGCATATTGCGATAAGTCCTTCTTGGGCATTGTAATTGCAGCTTCGGAAGCTTCCAAGTCTCTTCTACGTGCCTGTTCCCTCAAATTTCTACGAAGCTGATATTCATCGATCCTTTTTCTTCTTCCCTTTCCCTTTCCCTTCTTCTTTTTTCCTGCCATTTTTCAACGAGACGTTTTCAAATTCGTGTTCTTGAGGTTTCAGGGTCTAAAGGATGCAGGGATCGAGGTATAGGAGATGGACGTGGTCATTTAATAACACACGAGACTAACACGTATGCTTTTGTTTTATGAATCATCATGAAAAGCATTGCTAGATTTTAATTCATTTAACAGTTTTGTCTGTAATACATTTTGAAACCCTTAAACAATATACAGCGGGAATAAAATCCATCTGACATTGCCCACGGGTTGAGTGTTAGTCTTTATTAATTCTATGTCATACATAACATTTAAACCAGGCTTCTTTTATAATGACTGATTTTTGATAACAATAATTACTATTAATAAACGTCATAAAGATATCAGAAAGATGATACGACAATATTAGCAGAATAGTCTTATTAGGTGTGATTAGGACACACTGGGATTGAAATCTAAATCGCTCGATGGGTATGGACTTACTACAAAATATCAATGTTTCTTCGATCTCTATTTAAGAGGTTGTTAAATAATAAATTAATTGATGCGTTGCGGTATGGTACATGGAGCAAAACTCCACCTGTTTCGGTGCAAAAATTCCAGAGGAAGTCACGAAGTAACCAATGTGATAGCTGGTGACAGCTTGAAATAAAGTGTCTGATGTTTCTTAGACACAACTTCACTTGAACCGGGTTGCCTTCGTTACTGCCAACTGCTGCCAACTGGCAACGCGATATGTGGCGATATGATTAATACATTATCAGAGTACTTTTCAGCACTAACACCACTAAACTTTAGTATAGTTCAGTGGCGTCATCGGCGGGAAAACGCCCAAGTTTCTACAGAAAATAGTTCTTACCGTTTCAGTAAGATGGCGTCACCGATACCTTTTAATCAACTGTTCTTCATATTTCATAAATGCATAATTAAAACGATTCTTTACTTCCCAATATTACAATATATTAGTTAACATGTCGACTTTATCATTTTTTTTAATAATTATTTAATGCAGCAATAAATATCGATTCTTTGAGCCAGTTGGACCATCTAAAAAAAAAAAAAAAAATTGGGAACTATTTTCACTACAAACTTGAGCGTTTACATGGACTGCTCAAGCTATAGTGTAGTCCGTAACCAACATTTCCTATGCCAAAGTTACGAGTAAGCAGTTGTGCGCAAGCGCTACAGTCAATGGGCGATAGCAGTGGGGAAAGGCGCGAATTGAAATTTTGGACTGCTTGCTATACTCTTTGAGTATATAGAAATATAGAAATATAGAAATATAGAACTATAGAAATATAGAATATAAAATGTATATAGAAATGTATATTGAGTATATGTCTATATACTCAAAGGAACTACTCTTCGACTATTGGTCAAAGCTGCAGTCAGCCTGTCATCGAGATGGAATTTTTGCTATAGTTCTCGCATTCGACGCATGCGCATTAGCGTCAAGTCTCACTTTTAGTATGAAGATGTTGGTTACGCTCTGCTCAGTGTATAAAGAATAAGCTTGAGCAGTCCATGTATATATATATGGTTGAAGAAAGTAACACATGCGACGCTACATTCGCGTGAAGCGTTGATTCTAACCTCAACGAAGTTTCCTCGACATGCCACGATGGTGGAGGCTTGGTGACCTAGCATCAACCGAGGAAAAGAATCATAACAACAGGGAAACCCATAACTCTTTAATAACTATAAAAGAGAAAGTCTGCTAACGAAGATGTATTTGCATTCATACGTTCATCCTGGTTCATTCTAGAATAAATGTTGAAGAACGCGGTTCGGCGCACCAATCCACCAATGACGAACGGCTGCGGACGGTGCGTGCAGCGCTGCCTGTCGGCCGTGTCTCGAAGCAGCTAATAGTAGGGAGCATCGGTCGAGTGAACGATCTCCACGAAACCCCCGGCTTAGCGATGTGGTCCATGGTTGCGACACCGTGGGAGCCGCGCGGTAGCGACCGCACACTCTCGACATCGGCAGCGCGCAGCGAGTGAGCGAGTTTGCATCGTAAAACGCGACGAACAGAGGTGTCCGTATGTATCTCGTCCGGTGGGTCGCCGTCGGCCATTGTCCCTGACATGGAAGCCCATCAAAATGGCAGAGGCCGTGCAGATGTTTTTGTTCCTATATAAATCGAAGTACCGTCGGAAAGAAGGGCAGTGCCGTGAGGTGGTACGCGATCAGTGCTGTGTAATTGCGGTGCCGTGGCCGATACTGTGGGCGGCGCTGATCTGTTGGGTGGTGCACGTAACCGCTGCCGCCTCCTCCTCCTCGTCGTCGCTTTCGACGGATACGACCTGCGACACGGACAGTTGCATCAACGGGGACTGTGTCAATGGCACCTGCGTGTGCCACGAGGGTTGGCAGGGCACTGCTTGCCAATTCTGTGGCGGAAAAGTCAGGTGAGCAGAGCCAGAGTTCACAGACAAAGTGTCTCTGTTCTTTCTTCTGTAGCAACATCTCAATTATCCTAGGGGAACAGCGCTTCCAATTCCCGTCATCCGTGGCTTCATAACCTTAAACGTTAAAGTGTCGCAGGAACCGATGGAAGAGTTGCACATTTCGCTTTCTAATCGACATTCTCTAGGTTTATATTAAATGAAAATAATTCGTTTCAGGAAAGGTCTGCAAAGAAACTTAAAAAAAAAGTAACACGAATGATAATAAATTAATCCTATATAATAAGACTCCTTCAGAGTAAACATGCTTGAAACAATAACTAAATAAGATAATTTCGGAATATTCTTGTCCGTGGCATTAACACGTCCGCAGCCGTTCGTCTCTGCTGCATTGAGGTCCGATTTTGTGCATGGAATGTGCGTCCAAGAAACGACAGGGAAAGCTTGCTCGAAATTGCGCGCGTCGATATGATCGGGTACACGGTTAACTGCTGGGAAAAATACTTATCTAAACAAATATTCCTAATGCGAATAGAAAGTGCATTTTTATCTGTTACTCCCTAATTAAAACTGCATACGAAATACCGACAGATCTGTGCGATCGTTTGATCCCGTAAACGTTGTTAATGAATCACGGCTAGACTGTCTGGACTGTCCTTTTAGTCGTCGCTTGTTATTCGGATCAAATTTTCCCCATGTGTGGTTAACTGTACATTCGTCGATAGTAAACCGTGCGTGCAACGGTATTGACGCTTTTTAGGTCGACCCACGAAGAGAGTTCGACTCCGTCTCCCCTTCCGGGAGGTAAATAAACGGAAGAACGCGAATCACAGATGGACAACGGTCTTATTTAGAAAAGAATCGCGAACAAGAGAGACGGAAAATAATTAACAAAAATTAGTATTTAAAATATAGAACGATATGGTTGATCCTCCCGTTGATCACAGAAACATATCAAACTATTTTCGGATAACACTCTGTAATGCTTTCAATTATCTTCTATAGAGTCAGAGTTAATATTAATTTGTTGAACTGAGGTACAAAGTCCCTCGGTGTTGCACTTTTACTCGTTATTTGTTCTTCGTATGGAAGCTTCGTTTATCTCTGAACGTGCACGCATGTGGCTTCTTCGGATTTAATTGCTCTCCCGTGCGCGTCTCGTCGCAGCCTTTCAGAAGGAGGGGACGTGCGCAATCATTGGCCATGGATGATCGCAGAGTAATCGGGACACTAGTAAATCTAACGGTGATGACAGTGACCGCGTAGATCGGCTAGGCTACGTGCCGTCAGCGTTCTTCGAGCCTCGACCCGGGATTAGATTTTCCGTCGATCGATTCCGACGGCTTTAAACTTGACAGGGATACTACGGTTTCCGCCACTGTCAAGGATGATTCGACGCTTCGCGCGCGGTTAACCCCCTCAGGGACGATTTATTTTCTTCCACATAAATATTCAAACCGATATCGATCCACGACGTCCACCAATACTTTATCCGAACATGCGAACTCTTGAAAGATTCGCGACTATACTGCGGATTTTATGCATTTATGATACAAACTAATATAATAAATATGCAAAACGTATGCTCACTTATACAAAACGAAGTAAAAATATTATTGCATTAATTGTAGAATATATGTAACATGCATTATACACACATACATACATATGTATATATATATATATTTTTATTTTTGTATATATATACATATTAAGTACATATATATACATATATACAAATAAAATAAAAAAAAATATATATATATACATATTAAGTATATATATTGTATATATATATTTTTTTATGTTTTCCGTATACATATCCATGACGAAAAGTATTTTTTGCGAGACCATGGGAACGAGTATGTTTTTACGAGAATCTCAAACACAGAATAAACCGTTGCCATTTTTGTTTACCTCCCTATTTCTTTTGATTTTCAGTTGTTTTCATGTCGGACGAGAAAACGAGAGAAATATGGGCCGATCCGTATGGTAACGTGGCTGCCACGTAACACGCTGTCGACGATAACGTTTTTCCGAGCAATTTAAAAGTAATTGCAAACCCACCCTCGCATTTCTGAAGCTGATGTGCGTTTACGGTGGCTGGCGTGGCGCTAATGCGTTCCCACCTTAAGCCAAAGAAATTTCGTTGTATATTTCAAATCTCTGCCGTCGCGTTTATGCAATGTTTATTCCTGAACACACCAGCGCCAGCGTGTGCATTCGAGAATGGTCGGTGTGTATCACGGCGCGTTGAGCAACCGTCGCGTGAAATACGATGCGAACGTTGTTCCGTGACCTTTTTCGTTTTGTATTTTGAGTCGTCGCGCCGACGGGAGCGCAGCGAAGAGCATGCAAGCATCAAAACAAACCCCGGACATTTCCATGAAACGAAATAGCTACGCAAACGCCAACACAAATACACGTATTTGTATATGTAGTAGTATTCGTATTTGTATAGCCTCACGGGGACCTGAAGTTAATTACTTCATGCATTTCTTTCCCTTTCCTGTCGGTGTTTCATTTTTTTGTTTTCAGGCGCGCGAAAAATACTAAAGGTCCGCCATCTTGTATTCCTTTTGACGAACTATCGAGGGACACTGTTCGGGACGCGGCTCTCGTGGAAATCTTATCGCGTTTCGATGATTGATCGCCACGAAGGTCTCGAAATCACGGACTTAACCCGGATTCGACTCGGGAGAAGTCGTTTCAAATTTTCTTCGCGTACTCGTGAATAATTGGCGCTGGAAATAACCCCGCCTCTGGGTTCACGTTAACGCGAACCTAACCGCCACGAACAAAAACACTCAGAGAGGGGTGCACTCTCAAGGGGCAGTTGTTTTTTGCGGTCAAAAAGGCGAAGGCACAGGTTTGCGTAATTCACGACGAATGTAAAAAAAAAAAAGAAAGAAACACGATTCGTCGAGTTCATTCAGAGAGAAAAAAGGTTTGCGGGAACGTAGGGGAAAAGAAAAATATTTCGAAAGGTTTCCAGATAGTTTTGGCGAGTACTCGTGTCCGTCGCGGCTAACTGTTCGCGTACCGTTGCTCATCCGAAATGTAAACACAATCCAATGTCGGGGTGGGGCGGTCAATGAGCGGTGACGTGACAATGTTGGTTCGTTAGTCACTACGTTCCCTCTATCGTGTTCCAGTTTGAGCCACGCTAATTATGAGACCGCGTACGCTTGCTTTTGTTTATCTGCGTGTCGCATCCCTGCAGCTGAGTACATTGTTAGCGACGCAAGAATTTTAGCAGCTTTGAGACCTTTCCTGAAAGACGAAAAGGGAGAAAAATGTAAGCTGTGAGGTATATCAGTATAGAGTATAAAGTGAGATTCTCTCGATTAGAATTATAATCCTGCGATAACAATGATAAGAGACTAAAAAATTGTAATTTTCGATAT
>NC_071979.1:23478215-23522317 GCF_026283585.1 Hylaeus volcanicus
AAGAGACTAAAAAATTGTAATTTTCGATATCGTACCGAGAGAAAAATACGAGAGGAAGACGATAACGTTTCAATTGTCTGTTTGTTATTGTGGATGTCCACGCTAGGTCGTCGCAAGCTATGATCTGAGTTTATTTATAAATTACCTGTGATACCGGCGTGGTTGTTTGCTGATCGTGATACTACTCGGCCGTCTCCGTTATAATTTGATATTGGAACATTGGTTAGAACCGAATCGATAACCGGTGAACGCGTTAAGGCCGTCCTCGGGTTCACCTTATCATTGGATTAATTACCGTGATTATAGGGGTAATCACTCTTCTGCGTCAATTGGATCCGTTTAATCCTGGATTAACGAGCATTCACGAGAGCTCAATACCGTGAAAGTCGAATTCGTGAACGCTCCGCGAATGCCATTGAGCCCTCACGCGCGCAAACTTCGTTCGATGCATTGTTCTGACAAGTGCATAAACGTTTATCTCAAAAGTGGAACGGAGGATCAGAAGTGGCGCATCATTTTTAATTTCCCTGTGTTCTAACAAAGATACTGTAATCACCATTCAATTCCAATGGTTTTATACGTTCCCGAGAGTAGATATGAAGAAATTATTACCATTTGAATGAATTAAAATCGAGAGATAATCGAAAGGAAATTGTGTAACGGACTTGTGACGAAAATTTCGATCCGTAGCCGCCTCGATGGAATATTAAACAGTCGCAGGACGTTTCCGGTAGCTAACTGTATTTACCCGCAAGATAACGTTGAGACATTGCCACAAGCGATAATGCCCTCATGCGGTTTCCAGAAATAATTTCGTTCGACGTAATTCCGTTATGACTCCTCCAGGCATTTTGCAGCACCGTAGACCCTGAAAATTCGCGAACTTTGACATCGATGCCAGCCAATCAATGCCTTTGGCATTTCTACTTTAATCGATCGAATGACTGGTCTTAGAAACACTTCTCAATGAGGTTTAAAAATATGTCACGTGATACTAAATTCCACAATACACGAAATAATTGTATATAGTTTATATATTGTGTATAAAAACTGTGGAGAAAAATTGAAAACGTTTATTTGACGACTCGTGGTAGGTCTAGTGCCGAAAGTATACTGCACCGAACACAATATGGTTATCCATCGTCATTGTGGTGTTTCTCCTTGTTTAGAGAATGCCGGATTAATAATTTGATCAACGATCGTAAGCTAAAGCAAGTTTGCCAGCGTCCTACCAGAGGCAAAGCAGTCTCGGGAAATTGGAAAGCGTTCTAAATGTCACCTCGTCCATAAAGTCGCCTTCCCCACGCTAGCGAATGGATTACCGTTTATCCGTGCACGTAGGCGCGTGAACCCCGAACGACAGCCCCCGATGTCAATGGCGTTCCACTGACGGATTCGCGTACACTTTTCATTGTCGGATCACTCGATCGCGAACGTTTAACGAGAGGAGGCTACCGAACGGCGAGAACAAAAACCGGCTCGGGACCTGGTAGAATTCAGACTGGACTTTTTACGAATTCCTCGTGTCCAGTCTGGAAATCTGCGGTTGCATTTCCTCCGACCAACGCTTTGCGGCAGGACCTCTTAAAGATTTAGGCTCGCGCACGCTGTTGGAAGCGTTCGGTGCATTATAAGAAAGTACTCTTACGTGACCCGTAAAAGAGCTTCCGACCGCGCCTCGAGCTGTTACTATCTCAAACTGGTTTTGTTCAGCTATCAGAATATTTACATTCTTAGAATGCCTATGCTCAACCTTCAGCTGGCGACGACGTCGCCTCTTACCGTCGCTGCTAGCGATGTCACGTACTCTGAATAAGGATCCATTTTATTTATATACTTATTTTAATCTTAGCTCAGGCTTGTTTTTTTCTTTTTTCTTTTGTGTCGTCTTGTCTAAGAGCCGCGAAGATTTCTTTTTTTATCCAGTCCTTCGAGCACAGTGAACTGCTGCGAGGGCGCCCGAATGCGTCCTTGGAACGATTTGTAAACACCCGTCATAACAGAAATCAGGTTAGGCTTTCTTTATCGAACTGGTACCCAGCTGTTCGAGGAATCCACGGTTGAATTTCCTCCGAGGCGAAAACTGGCGAACTTGTACGACTTCCTGTCGACGTTACTCTTCCATAGCGCAATCTGTGGCACCGTGCCGGTTTCTCATGCCGCTCGGTTTTATCCGTTCTATCCTATCATTGAATTATGAAGGGACTAAAACTTTATATAACGCCTATTGGCGGCGGAGGACAAGAATCGTCGCGTAGGCGAACATCGCGTACCTCGCCACTTCCATTAACTTGGCTAGCTGGGCCATTTTTGAAATTTTAATATTTAAGATGAAATTTACATCGGCATTTCGAAATATTAGGAGGTTGCGTTGAAAGCCGCTGTTTATGTATACGTGGATTTTACTGCGAATACTGTAGACAGTGAGAGCCGTCGTATTTGATGAGTTGTTAAAACCACATGAAACAGTCACCGCCGAACGTTATTGCCAACGATTCAAGCGTTTACACGATAATCTGATAGAAAAACTACCATCAATTGCTCCAAATCGCCGGAAGGTGATCCTTCTCCATGACAATGCTCGGCCTTATGTCGCTAGAACTGTGAAAGAACAAGTGATTATCACTTGCTTAGTTCGATGCAACATGGTTCGGAGGACACACATTTCCGTAATTACGAACAAGTCGAACATTGGCTTGCTGAATGGATAAGCTCGAAAGATAAACCGTTCTTTTGTCGCGGAATTCAACTTTTGTCAGAAAAGTGGGAAAAAGTAGTAGCTTTTGAGGGCAAATATTTCGGTTGTTACTTTTATATACTTTACTATTGAAATAGATGCTCAAAAAACACGAATAAACAGCCGCTTTCAATGCAACCTCCTAATGTATCATCGTTTTTCAATGTCCCGGGTAAATACCGGCCACTGAAAACCGTTAAATCATCCGATTAAGTCGGTCAGAGTGATTGTTGCTCCAACGTCAGAGTGATTGTTGCTCCAACGTCGGAGTGATTGTTGCTCCAACGTGGCTGGTAATCGATCGTTGGCTCGTTTTTGTTTAATTTTACACCAAGCGGCACGCGACCTTTGCTTCCATCTCTCTCTCTCTCGTTTCGTTATTATAATAGGTGAGTCAGCGGTTTATCACATCTCTGAATCTAATTAACGAATATAGAATTTCAGTTCGCGATATAAAGAAATCTAGGAGTAATTATAGTCAAAAGAAATCATTTTTAGGTTGCGGCACACCCGTTGGTACGCTTCCTGCGAAAGAACAGCAGTCCTCGTTGAAAAGTCTTGCAAGAAATGTTGATGGAGTTTCAGCAATCGAGCCGGCGCGCTTCCTGCCAGACCTTAAGGAGTCGTTAGACCTACGTACTTCTTCTTTACAGTCCGTCGTGGTGCATACAATTCTCCGTAAATATCCATCGCGTTTGCTCTATTCCTTTTTGTTGTCCGCTTTCTTGCTTAATTCCCAGCTTCTCGACGGCTGGGGCTCGTCTCTTAAGCCGCGAGACGAATCAACGTTGAAATTTGTTTTTAGACCCTTCCCCTCCCCCCCTCCCCCCCTGTACCTCGAGGTCGCGACGAAGAAGCTCCGTGCACCGTTTCATTATGAATTCTTCACGCGCTTCTTGCCTGGCGCGTATGCCGACGATTCTGCAAATTGCACTCTCGTCCTGACGGGGAATGAATTTCGTCGAACACCATGGAAACGGAGGATCCGTTAATTCCTAGAAAATACTGTCTATAGTACTCGATACTTGGATTAAATTTGGTACTGAATACTTGTATTGGGTTGTCCGGAAATGGTTGAAAACAAATAACACGTATACATCCCATAAAAGGTGGAAAGGTTCTGGAACAAAATGGCGTCTATTTAATTCAATAAATACGTGTATATATATATTATATGCCTTTGAATTTTTCTTAGAAATTGGCACGAACTTTCTGGACAACCTAATACTTGATCGAGTACTTGGCTCAGTGCTCAACAGTTGTTCTCTATGCAGTGCTCGGTACTCGATAGTAATATTTATTCTATAGCGAATTAGACTTATAGCGAAATAGTAAGAAAATTGCGGTTTTTTAAAAATAAATAAACCTCATGTTTCTTTGTCGCGTAAATTGGAAATCATTAACAGTTTGACACCTCGTTAACATTTAAATAGAGACGTTCAACAACCAGAGGAGGACGTTGCTGGATTGTCGAACGTCTCGGAGGAGGTGGATTCTTTATTGTCATTACACGGAGGAATGCGTTCCCTCGGTCCAATTCAACGCGTCCCTTTTAATGATCGTCCAGTCTTTTTCCACCGTCGTTTAGCTTCGCTTAAACAGTAAACTGGCATTGTGGTCGTCGAACCACGTGACTCATCCAACGCCTTCGTTATTGAAGAAATATTATTTTCCCGCTAACGAGAACGATGCTCGCGGAGATAGGCTTTCGCCAAATTAATTGACGCGAATTGCTGCGAGACGGTTACCTCGTTTCTTGCGATACGCGTGCGAATTTCACGTGCAACGACCGCGATAATCCTGACGCTAGGAAGTGTACGATCTTAATATCATGCGACCTGAAAGTTACACGCGTCAATAGAGGGTTAACATAAAAATGCGCCGATGGACAGAGACACGTAGGGTACCGCGGTTTTCTTTCTATTTTTCCTCGAGTCTGGCTCCCCTACTCTGTCTATAGTATCTCTGCGAACGAGCGTCGGTCGTCGAAAACACCAGAGAATGGTAGAACCGCCGCGACGTCTCCCGAGGTTCGGGGAGACGTTGCGAAAGCCTCGTTGCTACGCAGTTCAGTTGAAAAACAATTTTCTGATAAACGATCTGCGAGAGATTGTCGCGTAATTAACATAAGGCGATCGGTGAATTATTCACTGGAGAAACGTACGGTCCGCGAGCGTCGACAAACCGCGATAGATAACTCGACGGAATTACGTAGACGTGCTAAGCGTGGTTGTACTTGCATCTCGTAGATTAGAGTGATCGTGTGAAATATTTTGCTTGGAACGACGATAAGAATTATACTAAAGGCATTATTACAGAAAAAGAGAAAAGTAATACACGCGCGGCGAGGCTTACAACTGTCGAGTTATAAGTCTAACTATAATGGTGTACAGAGACGAGGGATGATGAAACATTCACTGGATCCTCTTTCAATCGTAAATTCGCTATAGAATAAATATTACTATCGAGTACCGAGCACTGCATAGAGAACAACTGTTCAGCACTAAGCCAAGTACTCGATCAAGTACAAGTATTCAGTACCAAATTTAATCCAAGTATCGAGTACTAAAGACAGCATGCGTGCAGGACACTGTTTATTCAGTTAGACGAAAATAGCTTGTTCCATCGAGTACGGGTATCGACATCGAAATACAGCGGCACAGAAGCATACCAAATGTAGGTCGGTTCGTCCAACCATATAATTCCCCAACAATTCTAAAGAGTGTATTTCCGTTTAACCGTGCGGTGCGCACTTCAACAATACAAACTCTGTTTCCGGGGTTTTTAACCGCCTCGGTTCCCGAATTTCCCGTGTTTTTCACGGAAACATTTTTCGCTTGGAAACGTGTAGCCGTTTTTTCCGCGACATGTGCTTGTCACGACCCCCGAATGTTTCATTATATCGAATCAATTTATAAATATTTGTATTCCTGTGAGTCAGATGAGGGCTTCAGTCCACTGATTCTCCAGGACGGCGCTAAGACATCCTCATCGTATGTACACGAATATCCAACATCGTCGACGTTTCTTTTTTTCTTCTCTTCACCGACATCGTTTGTGGCAGCATATTGTTATTCCCGGAACGTCGCCGTTGACAATGGCGCATCCGTTTTCGGGATGCAATCATCCCTATAAATGCGTTCTGTTCGATAACGGGTGCGCAGGTGTTCTTTCATCGTGCATCCACTTCGCGCTCAGCATTTTTCCTCGACGTCAATGCGTCGATCCGACGCTGCTAGCCTACCGAAGCTTTTCACCTCGGGGACAATAACACGGAGACGCGTTCACTTTCGCGCGAGCGTCCTCTTTTGGAAGCGTTGTCTCTCCGCCCGTTGTCGTCAACCTTCCCCTCGTGTAATCGCAATTTCTAGTTATTGCAATTTCTAGTTAGTTCTAAAGCCTTGCATTTATGCAGGAGTCCGTAGGAGACATAAGTTCCGAGTATTATAAAATGCTTGGAATGATAAAAAAATTGCTAATGCTTGGAAGACATTGGATAACTGGCATGAAGTGCTTGAACGGACTTTGTAAACAATCAAGAGATTATTCAAACAGTGAATCAACATCATAAATAATAAATTACCTGCTACCACCGCGTTGAATCTTCTAGAATATCAAACAGTCCACGACGAGTAGAGGAAGGGCTGGTCCACGTTTGCTTACAGTAAGTTTCGTTCTTTGTCCTCTGATATTGTCATTCATCGAACGTCGACGACGACGTGGCAAGACTCGTTTCGAGTTCTGTTGGTGAGAAATTTTATTTATTTAGACGATGTACTACGAATTTCATCGATAATGCAAACTACGAGTTAGTTCGCATAATTGGTAGTCAACGTATTAACTTTATATATATATATATATATATATATATATATATATATATATATATCAAAAAAACAATGATAAATAATTGTATATAAATTCAGTATTTATTATTATATACAGTATATATTTATGCACAGTGACGATTTATGCTCGTCACTTTCAACGAACCTCTTCGTTGCACAGATATGTTGACACGCATAAAATAAGCACGAGGATTGTGCAAAAGCATAGAAAAGACGTGGGTTTCAGTTAGTAACCTAGCCCAGCGTGTCTCATGGAAGATGTGACGCGAAATCACCCCGTTTGTTACTTTCTCTTTCGACTACGTTCCGGGCCGCGTGAGTTCGCGAAGGTCGTCCCGATCCTTTTCAGCCCCGCCACTTCCGGTGCCTCTGGGTTCTCATTAGCGCGGGACGAGTCTCGTCTGAAGACCGCAGAGATTGCTTCGCACGATAAATTCCCTTCGGTACGGTTTTACCAGCCGTCTCTGCCCTCCTCTTCCTCTGCAACCCCCTTCGTCGACTTCCTGCGGCGTAAAACGCATTTTATTCGCAACCTAATTGCGTTTCGCTTGGCGCGCGAAAAGCGTCGCAACAACGTTAACGTTGTACAGGGTTAAGCGTTTCAATTGGGGCCTGGAATGCGAACAAGTTTTAATTAAGTATCAGTCTTTGACGAATTTTGACGACGGTACGAGGGTAGATTAAGCGATCGTCGCTGTTTGCTTAATGTAGAATGGAGATAGGTGTCGTGGGGTTAGTCGGACTGCATTTATCGGACAGATCTTCGTGGTACTTTGTCCAACCCTCGTGAATTCTTTATTATTTTTAACCTGCAATAATGATCGATTAAAAGCGTTTGTACTTTGTTTGCAGATTGTCGGAGCCGACGGGTCACATCCACGACGGTATCGGGAACTACACGGCGGACGTGAAGTGTTCCTGGCTGATCGAGAGCAACCCTAATTCCACGATACGTATGCACGTGGAGCAGTTCGCGACAGAATGTGGCTGGGATCATCTGTACATCTACGACGGTGACAGCGTCGAGGCGCCGTTGCTCGCCGTCTTTTCCGGCCTGATGCACAAGGACGGTTATCACATACGTCGCGTGCCGGAAGTAATAGCGCGTTCCGGAAGTGCGTTGCTACACTTCTACTCGGACGTCGCTTACAACATGAGCGGCTTCAATATTACTTACAAGATCAACGCCTGTCCCAGCAGGTAAAACGACCCCTCTCCCCCCCTCTCTCTCTGTTTGCTCGCGGAGGTAGAACGATTTGCTCGCGAAAGGTATGCGTTTTATTTGTGTACATATTTCTTCCCCGCGCCATCCTTCTGCTGATTCTTTTGTCAAAGTGTTTACACGGCGCACACACCGGTCTGTTTGTACCGGCTGGCCAACCTCTGGAAACCTGATCGCTTTGTTTGTTCTATTCCTCTGTGCAATTCATGCAGGATCCACTGGAAACAGACCGCTGAATTCTTTGTAGGATATATAAGAAATTCAGGTTGTAGAAGAAATAATATTTGGTTAAATTTTTGCGGTGGCTAAATCTGTACTTATTATTTCCAGGAAGAGGAGGTCAAATTGTTTTATGAAGCTGGAGTATGTACCTTAGGGGCGAGGAGGAAGTATCTGGCCAGTGAAGTAGTGTATTCTCGATAATGTAGAACACTCGATCGATAAGACTGGTCGCTCTGTTGGCAATATAAAACACTTTGTTGGTAAATCTTTCGATCACTTAAGATCCTACGTTGCCGCCCAAGGTACAGACTCTACGTTGCTTTAACACGGGTTATATTAAATCAACTTTCATTGAACGATCATACTTCAAATATTAATCCAGATATTTACTCACGCCAAGACTTCGTCGTGCGTACAACGATCAAATAAACATTTATTCTGGCACATGGTGTAAATACGATAAGAGTATGTTTATCGTGGAATCAGAGACACACAGTAGCACGGTCATCCTGTTCTTGAACTTTTATCCAGCGTATCTTCCTCCTGTATGTATATGCCATCTGGGTCAGTAGCAGCATTATACAAGATGTAATCAATGATTGTATTTCCTGAGTTCATTGTAGTAGTCCAGGCTCGGTTTCAATTGGCCCTGGAAGATGATAAATTACCGATTTATGAGTGCAGGTTAAAACTGTATTTATGATTGTACGATGAGAAAATAATACCCGAGGGGACCTAGATCACTGTCTAAATTGTACATACCTCAGGTGCCCCAACGATTCTCATCTTGTCATCATATTTGACTAGTTAATTCGACAATTGAGAGAATTACAAAAATAGTCGGAAAATAATCCTTGTTCAATTCTTGCCTGTAGATATTCTCACATCGACTGCTCTGGCCATGGTGTCTGCATAGACGGCGTGTGTACGTGCGACGCCACGTGGACAGGGGAGGCCTGCGAGGTTCAAGTCTGCCCCAACAACTGTTCCCACAGCTACGGACAGGGCGAGTGCGATCGCGAGAGGCATCACTGCGATTGCGTCCACGGTTACAAGGGTGAGGAACATTCTTGAAACTTCGTCGAGCTTAGCCGTATAGAAAACCGACGTGCCGGGAAAGTTGTTTTTCAGCCAGACCGTTTGGAACTTTCATCGTTTGCTGTTACCAGCCGGGGACACTTTCGACGGCGTATTTGTAACATTCCAAGTGACTGCTTGCTCGACGAAGTTTCAACACTTCGTGAGAGAGCTTTCAACGGTGTTTACATGCAAATTGACTGCTCCTGTCTAAGATCACCATGAAAACGTTGTTTGGAACTGTTACCCTCTATAATCCAAACTACATTAGTTGTTTTGCTTGCCCCTATCTTGTAGCAGCAGTTTGTAATCAAATCTGATTCGAATTCTTTATAACCATTAACAAATGTCCAGGTTCTGACTGCAGCCAGAGGAGCGACAGGGGATTTTGGGAAACAGTGACGTACACGGACTTCTCACCGGAAGGTTCAGCTAGTCACTGCTCTATCGTTTGGAAGGACTCTCTGTACGTGGTCGGTGGCGAGAGCTTCCACCGAGCCAAGATGATATACGTCTATGATTACAATGGGAACGTTTGGGAGACTCCTCACGTCGAGGGGAAGGTCCCTCTGCCTCGTTACGCTCACTCGTGCGTGCTCTTCGGCGACAAGATATTCATGTACGGCGGCGTTGTGCAGAATTCCACCGTGACAAACGAGATCTGGGCGTTCGACGTGTCAGCCAAAGTATGGGAGAACGTTACCGTGCATGACAACTGCCATAACAACAAAACCATGTGCGGTCCCTTAAAGGTGATCAATTGTTTCTTGACAATTTATTAATAACAACCCTTGTCGCCATCGATAGAGTCATCTCTAAATACAGTTGCGACTTTTAAGTATTGGTCGAACGTCCCATTTAATGCGTTACTTTACACAGGTAGCTGGACACACCGCGACCCTAGTACAGAGCCACGGGAAGAAGGAGAAGATGGTGGTGATATTCGGCTACTCGCCCCAGTACGGTTACCTGAACGTGGTGCAAGAGTATTACCTGGGCAGTCGGGAATGGCAGATAGTAGAACCTGTTGGTTTCCCCGTGAAAGGTGGCTACGGTCACACGTCCGCCTACGATCCCCTGACGAATCGGATCTACGTGTACGGTGGTTACGTATCCGAGTCGCAGAGCACACAGGTGTTGACCAACAGACTGTACTCGTATCATCCAAATTATCGCGAGTGGACGTTGCTCACGTCCGCGCCGTCTGCTCGGTTTTTTCACACGGCCGTGTTCGTCTCTGGCGGCTTGATGATCGTTTTCGGCGGCAATATGCACAACGACACGCAGCATTCGGACGGCACCAGGTGCTATTCGGCGGACACGATGGCGTACGACGTTACCTGCGACTCGTGGCACCAGTTCCCCATGCCTAAAGAGATGACCGACCTGCCCAGATACGGGCATACCGCCACAGTGTTCGAGAAATCTATGTACATCTACGGGGGATTCGACGGCCAGATGCTGTCTGACATGCTGAGGTAGTTCACCTTTGGATAGAATACTGCAATGATCCTTAAGGAGATGTTACTTGTTCTTTAAAGATGATTTGTAAAATGCAGTACTACGAGTTCATCTGTAGTTGTTATTTGCGAACTTACAGTTTGCGTTCGCCGTTTGCAGGTACACGCCGGGTAACTGCGAGCATTTGACGAATCAAAATCAGTGTCTGAACGCGAGGACAGGCGTGAAGTGCGTGTGGGACAAGCGCGATAGTCGGTGTATACAGATCACCAAGATACCGCGTCATGTGCTGATGAACGACGACATGCACGATGGAATTTACATGAGATGTCTGGACGACACGCCGCCCCGCGGTATGACGTCTCACAAGGAGTTGTGCAAACTGCTCACGGACTGCGTGGCATGCGTGCAGACGTCGTACAACTGCGTCTGGTGCGGGAAAAGCTGTTCGCACGAGATATGCCGGGACAATGCGAACGCACCGCCGACAAAGGCCGTCACGAATCTGGAACATTGCGACGCGCATACCGGCATCGAGTGCCTGCAATTGCACACGTGCCACGCGTGCTCCAGCGATAGCCACTGTATCTGGTCGTGGTCAAACGGACCCGATCGTTGCAAGCCCCACTCGAAGGTTCGCGACGTCAGCACACAGGTAACGATAAACAAGAAAATCGTAGGCTAATTTTAGGCCGCATTACCACGTTTCGCTACACTATTGTAGGAGTCTAAACGAAAAATAAGGCACGGGGATTCGAACCCACGATCCTCGGATCCACAGTCGACCGCTTTACCTACGCGACCAATCCCGTACCCTACGTTTCGTGTTCTTATTTGACTCCTTATTGTTGGGTATGGGAAGCGCGGATACTACACTATTATCTACACATTTTTGATGTTGTACACGAAGTAATTTTTCGAATGTTCACAGCAGGTGACTATTCTAAACGGGACTATTCAGGCGCAGCGATTGTCGATAGACTCCTGTCGCAGTCCGTGTGTGGAGTACACTTCCTGCAAGAATTGTACCGAGTCGGATTGCATTTGGTGTCAAAACGAGAAGAAGTGTGTAGACAAGAACGCGTATCCAGCGAGCTTTCCCTACGGACAGTGTCGAGAGTGGACCACGATGGATGCGAAATGTCGTGCCACGGAGACGGGAAAGGAATGGTGCACGTTTTATTCGTCCTGCGCAACGTGTCGCTCGGATCCTGGGTGTGGATGGTGCGACGATGGTTCAGGAACCGGAAAGGGATTGTGTCTACCGGGTGGAGCTCGTGGTCCAAGCAGCAAAAGTTTGGACACGTGTCCTTTCGAGCGGTGGTATTTCACCAAATGTCCTAGTAAGTGAATCGCGAGACATTTATAAAAAAATGTATTCTTTGCCGTTCGGCTAATAAATAAATAATTTTAGCTTGCCAATGCAACGGTCACAGCAAGTGTCTTCCAAATAGCAGCGTGTGTATTCAGCCGTGTGGGAATTTGACTTACGGCCCTCACTGCGACAAATGCATCCCTGGTTATTACGGGAGTCCTCTGAACGGAGCTACTTGCCAACGTAAATTCATTAGTCCATCATTAGGCGACCGTACCATTAATTTGTCGATGTTGTGCTCTTATCGAATTATGTTTTCGCATTACAGCCTGCTTTTGCAATAACCAAGGCACACAGTGCACCAGCGAAACGGGGAAATGTTTCTGCACAACGAAGGGTATTATAGGGGATCATTGCGAGCGCTGCGACGTGTCTAGTCTGTATCATGGGGATCCCACAAATAAAGGATCGTGTTTTTGTAGGTCCCTTGTTTAAATTTGCTGTCAAATATGGTAAAGGGTAACAAATAGATTAAAATACTCGAAATTCTTTCTCCAGACGATTTGGCGATCGATTACCAATTTACATTTAACTTGAGCAAGAAGGAGGACCGCCAATACAGGGCGATCAATTTCAAAAATTCTCCGCCAAAGCCTGACATCGACGCAGAGTTCTCCATCACTTGTTCCGTGCTCGCGAAGATGAATGTCACTATTAAGAAGGCGAACACTGCGGAGATACCGCTCCTCCTCGGCGCCAACTGCACCACTAGCATATATAAGCATCGTTTCAGCAAAGCGGATTACAGTTTCGGCAGCGAGGACAACAACACGTTGACCACGTTCTACGTGTACGTGTACGACTTTCAGCCACCAGTGTGGATCCAAATCTCCTTCTCCCAGTATTCCAAACTGAACTTGCAGCAATTCTTCATAACGTTCTGCACGTGAGTATTTGAAACTTGATCGTTAAACTAATTCAAACACGTTGAAATGCGTTTCGGTAGGGAAACCAATAATGAGAATAAACTAAAGCCCCCCATTTTGACACAGATTTACGCGTACACGTAGTATCAAAGACACAATAAATGTGATCGTGCGATTTGTTCGTCTTTTTCTTTTTCAAAATTTTCTGCGCTTTTGTGTTGTCCTAAGCCTCAGGCAGTACTTACTTGTAAACTAGAGATTACATGCCACCACCCAGGTGCTTCCTCGCTCTACTATTGGTGGCTGCTGTCCTCTGGAAGATTAAACAAAAGTATGACTTGTACAGAAGAAGACAGAGACTCTTTGTAGAGATGGAGCAAATGGCCAAGAGAGCATTCAGTCAAGTGTTGGTAGAAATCGAGAGGCGGGACGTCAATAATTCGGATTCGGAACGAAGCGATTCCGAGTTACCGAATTGCCGCAAAAAGAAAAAGGTCAGCATTGTTTAACTGATTTTGGAAACAGATTAAAATACTAATATTCACGGTGGACGATTAAGTTAAATACCGTTTCAAACAGTAGCTGTTTGTCTTGGACCAAAGTGTCCATTTGAGTATATATTTCTGCGATTGATTCCAGGATGCCCCTAGTCCGATCGCGTTGGAGCCCTGTTGCGGTAACAGAGCCGCGGTCCTGTCGTTGCTAGTCAGACTGCCTACTGGCGGTGAACCGTACACGCCAGCCGGCCAGAGCGCTGGCTTAGCAGTAGCGTCTGCTTTAGTTACGCTGGGCAGCCCGCGAAGGCCTTCTCAGGAATTGTCGACGAAGGAGCCGAAGAAAACTCGAAAGTCTGCTAGCCAGCACCCAGACTCCACCTGCATTTAGCGATAAAACGGATAAAGCTGTGAACGTAAGAGAGACACGTAATATATTTACTTCGTCGTGGGTGACTATAAGCCTTAGAACATGTTTCTGTGATCTTGCCTCCTACGCGTGTGGGCAGGACTGTTGAGAGAGGTTAATCTTTGAACTCTGATCGAGTGAAGTGTGATCTTCTTCCGCGACGAATCTTCGTTTCATTTCCACCTCACCGCGACCAATCCGTCGAGTATTTCGTGTTTTCCAAGGAGATTCGAATATCATCGCTGTTGAAGGTCAGCCGAATGTTTAAGCATCTCGTTAATCGCCACGCTGTCATGGGAAAAAAAGAGGAATCGGTATTTTCGTTAAGCGTCGTTCATCAATCGTGGTAAGTAGCGTCTTCTTCGAACTGTGCGCGTACGACGTTAACCAACGTTAACTTAGCTGACTTCGAAGCTTCACCTACTCGAACTTCTCTTGATTCTATGCGACCGTGTACAGTGTTTGTATATAGAGATCTGTTGGACGGTTCTTTTTTATTTCAAATACAAGGGAGTCGTCTCTGATCGTACCACGGAATAATGACTATATAGAAGATTCATTTCGAGGCATATAAATTTATAAATTCGAGATTGTTACGCGAAGTTCTCGAGGAATTCACACGAGAGGTTGGACGTTGAACAAAGAACAAAGGGAGGGTCGTCGAAGAAAAATTGGAAAATTGGATTTGCCAGTTGCGGTTTCGTAGATATACAGGGTGTCCCAAAAATGTTGTGACACCCTGTACTTTCCGTGTTTCGTTTGTAAAGCTGTAAATACGTGCGTTGTGTCTCGCGCGGGAATAGACAGATGACGCAGCCATGAGTGGCGGTGTAACCAACATATTTCGGGCCCTAGTGCTAAATTTCATGGTGAAAAAAGTGGTACTGTTGAAAGTCGATATTTGGTATTTGTTGAAAACTCGGGATACCTCGAATTGTATTCTTAGTTACGCCACTATGCGAACTGTACAGATAAATCGGTACGAAAGAGGAAAAGAAAGGGAGCGAGTGACAAGAAATATACCGTTCGTGTATTTGTCTCTAGTAAGTTGTAAAGATTCAATTCTAAATTAAATGGAAATGAATAGAGGCGACGTACATTTCAACGGAAACATCGATCTTTACAAAATACGTTACTGTTGTGTGATTTCCATATCAGAATCTACTGTGCCAAATCATTTTTCATATTGGTATTATCGAAAAGGGGAAGAAATACATTAGAATTCTATCAACGGGAAGAAATCGTGTTCGAATGGAAAAAATTATAAATCGTGGAAATACATTGTTTTTGCTACCTTGTCTCTATTCATTTCCGCAGAAAATTAGTTTATTGTACGATCGAAAAGTAGATTTAGGAACGGAGGCCATCATATCTGCGCTATGTTTTCGTAGCATAAATTTGTCGTTTTATTGAAAATGTTCCTGTGTTTTCGATCGTGCAGGACTGCGTAATCTTAATAAATAACGAGCATAAAAAAAATAGAAGTGGACGTTGCAATACGATTTGAAAAGTGCGCTAATTCTGCTAAGTCGATGATTTTCATTTTCGCCACAAGATGGCGGTGCTGGTTGTTTTACGTAGCGATCCTCTAGGTTACCTATCTAGAAGACCGCCATTTTGCGTATCAAGCTAACCATTAAGTTGCAATATTTGATTAATAGGAAAAAGATGTCGCATATTATTAGCGTGTGGCTGTGGCGTTGTGGATACGTTGGTTTTTATTTGTTTTTGGTATAATGATTTGTATATTCGCGTACGTAACATAACGTTAGCTGCTTCCGTTATGAAATTCAAGATGATCTCATATGTTTTACTTCCTCTTCTGAATTTGGAGGCAGCTCGGACGATTGCACGTGAGATGAAACGGAATCGTGTTACCTTCTTTTTACCAGAAAAAGGTTAGGGAGAACTTCCAGCACTTGCAGAAGATACGAACAGAATCGCGGTACTAGCGTTGTCTATTTTGCGTTCGAGGTAATAATGGATTAGCTAGTGTCACAAAACCATTTACTATGCTATTCGGTATAATTAGATTGTGTCCAAATATCAAGAACAAGAGACATACTATATTTATCGAGTATCGTTTGTATCGTACAACTAACTTTCAAAGTATCGGTTATTTTGTTATTTGGCAGTCTAATTATTTTGAGCAGCGCTTAAGACTTGCATACACCGAACATGTTAACTCTAGCTTGTTAAGCTTTTTGTTTGCAGAATGCGAGTGGATGTTTTTAATCAGTATATAGCACGGATCGAGTGCAATGCATTTTATTTACCATATAATACTCATTGAATTTCTTTCATTCTCTCTACTATAAGCAGAGTATTTTATACGAGGGTGTGACCAGACACAGTTACTTTCTATTCTAAACCACTTTTTCATTGTTTCTAGAAAGAAGAGTTGTTATTTATTGCTATGGTTACTTTGCTATGCTCTGGTTGCATCCGCGTTAGAGCGTGGTGAACATTTTATTAACGGAAAGATAATTTAATTTTTTTTTATACACCTGTTTATTTTTTCTTTTCAAGCAGGGGGAAGATTTACTTTGCTCATTTCAAAGGGGACTTTGTTCTTTGTGTGAGATTTAGTTGTATATACGAGTAAACGTTATTATTTAAAAATAGGAGTATCAGATATTGCTCAAGTTTGATTAGACTTTTCATTGCTCTCCGAAATAGCTTTTTTTATAAACTTCTATATTTAAAATCACGAAACTTAGACGCGTCTAGCATAGAAGATAGTATTTAACAGGGAAACAATAAGTTTTACATAATTGAGATGGTCCTTAATTAATTGCCACCAGTATTCTTTGTCCCTGTTCTCTTATGTTTGTCAGTTGCATTTATCGAGCATCTTGATACTGCCAATATACATTTATCGCCACTTATTGATCTAATTGTCTTCGAATCCCAACAATTCAATCCATCATTTAACCCCTTAGTGCCCGAGTTAATTTATTCTCGTGATTATTCCAAGCCAGAAAGCTTACAAAGTTTCTCCAAAACTTGATGCCAACATCGTCGTTACTACGTCGGGCAGGAAGGGGTTAATCGCAATCTTTCAAACAGAATCGCACACCGTTGTTTATAGATCAATCGTGTCAGGATCATCAGTGATCGGAGCTCTAAAATTCCCGAAATACGAGCTTCTGTAAACCTTCAACTTCTTTATGTTAAAAAATCGCTTACACCGTGATCCCACTGCGATTAATCACGCTCCTCGAATTCGTCCAGTGAATGAATAGCGAGCGGGGGTCGACCAGGAGAGTCGTAAAGCGACATCCAGTCATAATCTACGTAATAGACCAGGTTTTTAGATCGTTAGAGATAAGAATAGGTGATTAGAATCGGACCTATATCGTAATACGGTGTTTCCAAAACGTTTTCGAGTTCTTTTGATTTGTAAGTAATCGAACAGAATATCATATCCAACTCGCAGCCAAAGGTATCGAGAGGAGAAAGTTTAAGGAATCTCCGAGCCGAAAGAATCAATTTTAAGTCGTTTCGATTTTTTTTCCTTTCTTGGTGGCTGGAATTCGATGTGGATAACAGATTTTTATTCGTACCCGCGGCCCAGACGAACGGAGGCCAGCCAATACGTTTAAGAATACTTAATGTAACGTCTAAGTAGTTAGGTATATTATACGATAATAGCTTGCAACAATTTTTCTAGGATACAATCGAAAATATTTATTTTTATTCAAGCGTAAGCGTAAGGGAACTCTTTGATAAAACACGTTCAACAAAAAATGGAAATTAACGAAACATTCTATTAAGCTACAAGGGGCAGAGTATGTGGTGGAACGAATAATTTCTCGAATCGTATGTATAGATCCTTAACTCGTTAACATTGTACACAAGAGAAAGGACAAAGTAATCATCGCTGCATGGGACATGTACATGTATCTATTGTGCATATGTATATGTACTGTATGTATAACGATAATTCGAATGGCGATACAGATATGCGCAACATGTTACTATTACATTGTCATCGTTGTTCTCTTTAACGTCGTCAGTTAGAAAACCAGGAAGGACTCCAAGTGTCAGAGTTTAACAACGTGAAACTAATCGTTGAATCTATCGTTATTTGTGATTCGATGTAACCATCTAACTCTGATTGGTCAAATTTTAAATGTACGGAAGAATCAGATCGTTTGGAAACATTTTCACTGTGTACAATATTTGCTTGATTCACCTGGAAATAAAATGTACTTATTCGTTCTTAATTTCTCGAGTAAATTAATACCTTTTATGCTCGTAAGAAGACGTCTCAGGATGAGATTTCGTTCCTACAGTCATCAAAAGTATTATTTAAAAAGAAAAGGTATTTATATTGGCATTTGGTGTCTTTCGAGGACTGTTCGTAAAAATCGCCCGAGCTTGATAACGACCGTTCTTAACTTACATATGTATCTCGTCATTTGTATGTAAACATGTAATTGAAACTTATTCATGACGGTGTGGTGGATCAGTTTGAGTGACTTTCTGTATAACTGTATTTTGTAATCGAAACTTGATTTCGTTTTCTCATCGAACTCTCTTGTAAATATATACACAGGATGCGACGATATTACCCAGTTGAACGGTTAGTATCATCGCCCAAAGTTTCCAGACATTAAACACAAGTAGAAATAACGAGTAACGAGCCAGACACGTTAGCCAAGTCGTACTCAAATCGCACTGCGTACCAAATAACAATTTTCCAAATCGATCCTCGCGTAAACGAAGCCTCGATAAATTTTACTCACGTATGCTTTCGTTTCTATTTATTTAAATTTTATACTCCGTTTAGTTGTATTCGTTGACACGAACACAGAGATACGTGTACGTATCTCGGGTAAATTTAATTTATTTAACGCGTATCCGGTATAGTTGTGTGCGTTTTTATTTAATCAACACGATTTTCATTCAATGACAAACGTATTCGTCGATGCTCCTCTCCGCTTTCCACGTGAGACTGAAAGAGTTGCGAGAGATCGAATGCGGACAATTCGTAGAATAGATTTATCAATTATAAATTCGTTATCATTGTATCACGAGCAAGCTTTATCGGAACGTTTTGGATTTAACATTTCGGGTCCTCTTCGTTACACAGAGACGAACCCTTGCTCGCAATGTAATGGTCATGGATTCTGATTATTCTAAAGCGAGTCGTCAACCTAAATTTTTCAGTACGTTTATTAGTTCATCCTGAAAACATCCGTATATTAACGTATACTTTTTCAAAGACTGGCAAATGGCATTTTTCCAGGGGAAACTTGAACGAGAGACAAGTGGGAGAGGTGAGGGTGAACGGAGCAAGAGAGAAAGTTTGAGAGTGTGTACGTGTGCGTGAAAGAGGGAGAGAGGTTCCAAAATTATGCTCGTATTTTTATGCTAGAAGTTTAACGAAAAAAAGAAAAAAAAAGAAAGAAGAAGAAGGTGGTGTAGATTATTAGCATGAGCGATGCGAGCGTGAATAGCAGAGTGGAACAAAAATGTATTGTATTATATTAAATGAAACAGATATTGTTTAAATAAAATTGATATACATAAAGTTTGCGACGCTTTGGTAATTTTACCATCTGTTTTGAAGTGACCTTTAAGAGGCTGGGATAAAATATCACCTCTCATACACACCCCAACTCACCCAATTTGTTCCGTACTCTATTATTTACCTGTTCTTAAATCATACAATCCGTAACTCATACTTTACCTGCAACTATGTCTCGCATATCGATCTGTTACTCAGATTCATGATCAAGAGTCATTCCCATCACTACTCGTATTTTCACTTTGTATCTTTTCAGCTGGACTGCTACGGAATAACCCAGGTCGTTGGCGATGGAAACAATTTTATCTAGGTAAAAATTTCGAACCACGCATACAATATAAACGATACCACGTATGTTACAGGTCAAGGATAAATATGGAAATCTAAGCTACGAAATCGAGTTGTAGTTGAACAAGCAGAAATTGTAGTTGTAGTGTATGCTTTGGAGTAACAGACTTTCGAAAATATCACGTTCCATTGTTTGCCATTCAAATCGCACGTTTTATGTAACGAGGAAATCGATTTCCACGCGGTGTCGCGTTCCAAGCCGCGATGACGGTGTACGGTTATCATCCGAATCCTATTTTCGTCAACCAACGTGCTCTCATCAATATTCATTTTGTTAAAGCTTCCCTTTACCCTCCTCCGGCCCCCCGTCCGGCCGGCCGCGCGAGGTACGCTTTCTTTTAATTCGATTTCAGTTAATCCGGTCCAGGTTACGCTTTTATTTCGAGAGCCGCGCCAGTGGTAATCTGATTTCCTGATTTCGTCTGTCCGTTTCCTTCTCGCGGGTGCACGCGTGCTGTGGTCCATTTGCCAAATGAAAACTGTCACAGGGCCGCGCATGAAAGAGAGACACGCATTCAGAGACCTGGAAGGATAAGCTATCTCCGCACCGAATCTCACCCTTTCCTCTTTTTCTCTTTCCCTTTCACGGCTGAATTCCACCTCCGATGGGTTAATATCCTGTTCGCGCATTCGACCGCGGTAGAGCCACGCGCGACTCTCGGAAAATCGACGATTGTCGATACGCGAGGCACGGTAGCGAATTTTTGGTCCATCGGTCGAGTCGAAGTGGGAAGCAGGATATCCTCGCATTTGCGGTTTAATTTTTGGACCTAACTCTATCCCGTTACTATCTTCAGTCACTCGCGCCGTTAACTCTTTGGGGCACGCTGGGATTAAAAGTGTCCCACCTTTTTGATGGACCGTAATGCATGGTGGGACATTTTTAATCCCACCTCGAAATTTTGCAATAGCTGCATGTGTATAGGCGTGATACCTTTATTAATAAAAATATAACAATTTCGTTTGATTTAAAACGCAATAAAATTCCTGTGCAATATGGGTCTATTTTGTGACCTGAATTCCTGTGCCGCAAAGAGTTAAGTGACAGGGTTTCCCACTGGATTTAAGTAACAAATATTCGTTGGAATTGGATCCAGATACAGTGATGGGCAAAATCCTAGGCTTCGAATGAATCTGAAGTTTATCAATTTGTTTGTCTCGTTTCCTTTGGAAAATGTTCAAAAGCAAAAACGAGACAAACATATCGACAAGCTTCAGATTTATTCGAAGCCTAGGGTTTTCCCCATTTCTGATCCAGATGAATAACACTGTCTGCTCCTCTTCTATGCCATATTCTCAAGAACTCGAACTTGTATTTAATATCTCAGATTTAAGGCTTTTAAGGGTTTATTCTTCCTTGTAGTATCCATGGCGTTTATTAATCGTTGCAGTCTCACCATCGGTCCCAGGTAAATCCGATACTATACTATGCTATTATTCAATATTTTTTCTCTCCTATTACAGGTGAAACTCCATGCCAAAGGAAAATCACTGTCCCGCTCGCTACCACGTCTCGTCCCGCAAACAGATTATCCCTACATCCTTCGAAGATCGAGCCACTCGTTGGCCGAGGCTCCGAGGAAAAATTACATCGCGAGAACAAAGTTTGTCGAAGAGGAATCTCTCAGAGCTCAGATATTCACGCGAGCTCGAGAGGAGCAGACCGAGGAAGATGCCGGCAGAAGCGATCCTGGTGCTCGTTTGGCAAATGTCACGGGTCAAGCCCTGGCTACGTAAACAGACGCGTCGGGTACACACACAGACGACGAAGCTATTTTCTCGGCTGGTAACGCGATTACAGCCAGCCGCGGATCGCACCTGCAGCTTCTTTGGCCGGGAAACGACCGACGGAGAGTGGATTTCGTGGGCGGTTTCTTGATCGTTTCAGTTTAGCACGTAAGACGTATTTACGATGCTCGAGGTAGAGAATATTGACCGTTCCGCGTGCCCTCGCCCACTGCGAATCACGATTCCCGCATTTACGCGGTGCGATAGTCGAGACAACGCTATAACAAATTGAACGACGTGGCTCTTTCCTTCGCATCCCTCGTGGATTCGAGAGTCTTCGTCTTTCAAACGGGATTAAACAGTTTGGCGCATTGCGCATTCGAGCCAGAGAATATTGGCTGCTCAAGGTCACCGTAGGATCGCTCCCAGGAGTGTAGTATCGCGAGAATGAGAAGGAGAAAGTGGCTGGCAGGTCAGAAAAACCGTTAGCCTTGACTCGGTGAAAAGTCCTCTCGAGAAAAGAAGGTGCGAATAGGCGACAGCAAAACGTGATCATATTTGGTCATGTACGTGGCCGAAGACAGAAAATGCGAGCCTTTAAGAAGGGATGTTTCGGCCAAACGGGCAGATTTTGTGAGCGGACCAGTCGAGATCGAGTCGCGACCGGAGTTATTTCAGTTGTTTTAGTCGAAGAGTCGCGTTTTACCAAATAGTTTAGTTTAATTAGTTCTTAGTTTCCTATATCTTTAATCTAGTACATAAAATAAAAATCATTCTACAGTAGTCTTGGAACTGATTCAAGGAAAATCATTGGATTTATCTTTAAAATCGATTGGAAGAAATTTTGGAAAATAGCAACTGTCCATCACAAATAAATCTCGGAGACCCATGGATCCGAAAAAGAAAGGAGACAGCCTTCACTTTCACGAAACAACACCCTTTCGCTTTCTCATCCACGATTCAAGAATACCAGCGAGGCATGCGTTGACAATCACCATAATCGAATCAGGATTTGGAGCGAGACTGACGTTCAGGATCATAGTGTTACAGCAGATATTCATACCGCATGGAAACTCGAGGACGCAGCCGAAGATTCCTCGGCGAACTAACTTCCGCGGAAGGTGGATCCCAACGTGGTCGTTTGCCAGGTAAACAGGCGGCCGCAGTTTCTAGTTATCGAACGCCTCGTAAACACCACGATGATTTCTAGCGGCGCCAGTCAGTTGGCGTACCACGAAATTCCCGTAATTAGAATCTGCGAATATCTAACCAGCGTAATTGGGGTAAATAAGGGCGTATCGAAGCCTCAGCGTGGACCAGTCGCTATAGCGACGATTGGTGTTTAGTAAACAGCGTTTACTCGATGGGGATGTTTGAAGAGAACTGTTCCGGAGCGACGAAGCGCGAGAAACTACCGGCTACCGTGCGCAAACTTCAAAAATATTGAAGCCAGAGAAGCGTAGAAAATTGAGAAGAGGATCTCGAAGAGTATCGCATACTTTACATCATCTCGCGTCCTAGATTGGACGGGACTAGATTGAACAAGAATCGTGATCTACATTCTGGTCTCCGGTAGATTACAAGCCGCACGTCCCGTCGTAGATCATCGCATCTGTACTACAGATTGTATATTATTCCCCGGATAATGATAATATATCGACAACAAACGCGGAGGGGCGACTGGAACTGGATTATGATAACGCGACATCGCGACCACAACAGCCGGGATTTATCCATGGAACTCGTTTCGAGCTATAAATAGACTTTCTTTGTGAGAACCATTCGATTAATTCGGTAATCCCGAACTCGGCCACGATGCTATTTCCAATGGCCCATTGTACGTACGTTAACGAGAGAGACGGTTCGTTCAATGGGTATAATATACAAGCGCACGCACGCGTGTGTGCGCGTGTGCACGCGTTCACGGACACGGGAGAGATTGGCTAGATGCGCCATTATATTTTGCAACGGTTCACCGTTACGCGTCCGTTGAACGTGTCCGATGCACCTTAGGCGACGCGACCCGCGTGGACTCTTCGAGCATCCTTCTGTTCCAGATGATTTAAAGACTATCCTCCAGCAATTTGCATTCTCCCGCGTCGTTGGTCCTCAACGACCCGTTTCGTTCAGGGCTGTTCCATTATTTTCGCGAACAATTTGCTTCGTTGAGAACTTATAATAAAAGCGCCTCGCTCAATGCTCGCTACCTGGTCCGTCGCGATACGTAACGAAAACTAACGAAAGGCGAGTAAATACTTTCGTTCGAAAACGATCTACAGGGTGTTTCTGCAACAGGTGCTCCAGGTCGTTACGGTTGGTTCTATGGATGGCTCATACTATAAGTGGTGACTTCGGACGACGAGATTGACGTAATCCTCTACTCGACAATTTCTGTGTAGGAACATTCTCTACTTGACAAGTTTTAAAAAAGAAAGTCTCTCCATGTGAAATGTCAAGTGGCGAGTGTCCTCTTATCGATTCACTCGTGTTCGTATTGACACAAATTGTCAATTTATCTATCGTATTATCACCCCTTCAAAATGGAAATGTACTCCAAATGTACTCCAAATGTACTCCAAAATAATTCTCCATTTCCAATCGAAATCGTACATACCAAGATTAAAAAAGAATTGAAATTGAGCAACTTCCCTCTAATACCATACACTTTCTGTTGTAGCGTATTCGCCAGGCTCGCGAAATCCAACCACTTGTTGTCCGTGTATTTCAACGAAACAACGGCGCACTAATGCAGTAATCGAGCGGGTGGGAATTGTTTCCACATTAACGGCGATTGGTCGATTGGGCTTCTCCGCTAACGTCGATAAATCGCACAATTCCTGGAAGGGACGTCGACGGCCTTCTTAATGAATTCATCGGAGCTGGAATTACGTTTCGCGCTTTGGTCGGCGGTATTGCACCGCGTTTCTCGGCTACCTTTCAGAACGAAAGTTTCGCGTGATTGGTAGCGACTGTGGGAAAATTGATTTTCGCATCATCGACCTCGCCGCTGGACTCGCCACTTTGGAGAACCGACAGGAATCGTTCAATTAGTTAATTGGAAAGGTTGTATTGAACTCGTTCTCATTGTTCGCTACATTGGGGATTTTTAGGGTTAAAACTTAACTTTCCAGTAGCAGATTCGGAGTTTCTAGTATAATGATTTTTACTACCACTGAAGGTTCAGCTATTTATTATTTAGTTCATGTATGGATTAATCCGTGGTCGTATAAATGGTAAACAAACGGTTTCTTTTTTAAAAGGAGAAATAACAATGGACGCAATGGCGGATGCGTAATTTATTAACGAAGACCTTTAAAGGTCGCAGTTTTCCCATCGTTCGCGTTACATTGTTCGATGAGTTTTTCCTGTTCGAACATTTCTCTCTGAATTCTCCGTCTGGATGTTCTCCGCGCTTTCTCCCGCGCTCGTTACTCCGAAACGGTTCCGTCGTTACTGTTATTCGCGTTATTATCGTCCGGTTTTTGCCTCTCCAATAATACTTTGAATCCCCTGCGAGGCAGCGATGCGCGCAACAATATCGCAGCAACAATATTGAGAAACGAGTTACGCAAAGTTTCGCGAACGTCGAGGCTTCCACTGGCGAGTGAATTGTTTTAATACTAAATCACCGACGGGTAGCAGCTGTTCGGTTCCCAGGATCAGACAAACGGATTCGCATAATTACCTGGCGCAACGCATTCCGCCTCTAATATCTTCCCCTGAATCGTCGCGACGAAACCCCCGTGAAATTGTTGCGACGATATCTGGGGAGAGCATTCGACGAAAGTAGCAATTTGCGGGCCCCCGAACTAATCTCTAACCGAGAAGCTGAAATGGGGAATGATGTCGGTGCTGGGAGTGAAAATTTTCAATATAAATTGGACACGAGGATTCGTGACATTGCGTCACTCACGTTTTGGATCACTTGAACGTTAGCTTTTTCGTTTTTATAGGTTCAGAGGTCTTTGTCGGTAATGTATTTTATTCTGTTGCCAAGAGTCGGCAATGTAGAGTTCCAATGCAGAATATTCTACATTATTCGCAGAACGATCTACCTTGTCGATCGAGTGCTTCGCGTTATTAAAGCTTACCAACAGAAGCATTCAATCTTATCGATTGGAATTACCTTTGAATACGGATGGAACGAAAATAACAATTTACCAGAAGACAAAGGGGATAGACGTGCAAGTTCCGTTTAATTTAAAACTAGGTTTTCAGTTACACCTTGTGCAACTCCTTTAGTTTCTCCGTCGTTCTACATACTTTTGTTCTCCCTTACAATGGTTTCTTATCTGAATAATTTTCCTCGTTCGTCTTCGATGATCTGTATTTTCGATTCATTTATTCGTTTGAAGTTACGAACGGTTTGGTTCGACAAACAGATGTATTCGATAATTTGTGTAGAGTGCTTTCAGGCAATAGTAAACAGACGTAAAGAGAATCAACATTTACATTAAATGGATTGGCTGGTCTGCACGTTCCGTAGATATGGTTATGCGGGCTGAAAGGAGTGCTACGTGAGTTTAAATAATATAAATGGTTCAACCGGCATCAATTCCGAAAAGTTTATCGCGCGATATGTAGATGAATTATTCCTTTTTCATGCGAGGTATTATTTTTCCTCCACTCTGACTGCATTTTTATTGCTTTACATTAGTTTCTTTATACATATACGGTGCTATCAAATCGTATCGTCATTGAAAGGATATTTTGTTTTGTCTGGAAATAGTTTATGCAGTTACCCGGATCATTGTTTAATATTTCCAGTGGGTATTCACTGGAGTTCAAGAGTTACCAAGGATGACTGACCATCAGGAGCACGTCAACTAGTCTCGCCATTAACCCTTTCCATGGTGACTCCCAGTCACCATTAGGTTTCACACAGCAAATCTACGATACCTAATGTTTCTTTAGGTTTAATTTCTTTGAAGTTCGAAGTGACCTTATTCTCAAATCTAGATAGCTCAGAATTCATAGCAATAGAATGCTAAGAAACATCTCGAGTTGCCGGTAGATACCAGACAAAAATTCCTCGAGTGCAAAGGGTTAATTTATCCTAGTTCAGACGTTCACACTGCTCGAGCCCCGTCACAGAGGGTTACATCGACCCTTCGCAGTCCTCGATTGTCCTCGGCATTTCTCGAACCCAGCGCTGTATTACCAATTCTTCCAGGTCGTCCCGCTCCTCACCCCCGCGCCACCCCGGTCCGTGAAACTTTCACAGAACTCCGGAGCAAATTATAAATCCCGACCAAGCTTAACTCCCCAGCTCTTGGCACGCTGGCAAGTCGCTAATTCCCGAATACAGGCGCGCTCGTTGTCCCCGTGGCGCTGTTCGTTAATTACGTATCCGAAATCTCTCGCGAGGGGGTTCTTCAGGCTCTGTTTCGAATCCGTTTGGAATATCCTTTCCAAACCCCCGCTCCTCGCCGCGAACAAAGACGAAATGCTTTCGTTCCAGATGTTGCGCGGCAGGAGGAGGGCAAGAGTGGAAGTATAACTTTTATAACACTGCGAGCGGCGCGGGAGAAACGTACACGTTATTTCCCTCGAAAGAAAAAGGAGAACCGAACGGTGAAGAAAGTTGCCAGATGGAGAGCTGGTACACCGGAGATTTCCTTAATTTCGCCCACGCCGTTTCAAACTACCGTCTTACGGGTCGCGGTGAACCGTTCCGCGGCAGGAAATCTCTGATTACATCGCCGCGGGAATTCTGTTAGGGAGTTTTTTTTTTTTTTTTTTTTTTTTTTATACAAAGTGAAGAACGTGTTTGTCTTGCTGCCCTGGCGAGGGTGGACGTTATCTCCTGGGTCCTCTCGCAGGAGAAAACCGCGAAATTCACCTATTCTCGAATTCGTCTTTCGGAAACGCTGCTTGCCGCGCGAGCCGAGTAGGGCGGAGGGATGTTGTGCAAAACGCTTGTAATCGGGAGAGGATGGAATCCTTAATTAACTTTAACGAATTCACAAATCATCAACTTTGAATATATCTTAGAATATAATCATTATATTTGGAGAACACAAATAGTTTTTGTTGCAGTGCTATATTTATAATAAATACGTTATGCCAGTTTCATAAATACCAAGTTTCATGAATATCTAATAACTTTGTAATATACATGTCGGCCATATTCGATCCGCCATTTTGAATTTTGCAATTCTGATATCAGATTCGAAGTTTGCGGCCCAAATAAGTCATTAATACGAAGTTTCATGAATATCTAATAACTTTGTAATATACATGTCGGCCATATTGGATCCGCCATTTTGAATTTTGCAATTCTGATATCAGATTCGAAGTTTGCGGCCCAAATAAGTCATTAATACGAAGTTTCATGAATATCTAATAACTTTCCAATTTTGGTCGCAATTTTGGCCATGCGGATCCATGTGGAGTTGCTTCACCGTCGAGGTGAGACCAAGAATTGTTAGGTAGGGGTCGCGGAGGGTCGAGGTTTCCAAGCAAATGAGTCCCATTGACTCCTCGATGAAACATTTCACAAGTTTTTTGCTTGTTATTTCATTTATCGCGAATAAGTATTCATAAATAAAGCATCGACTGGTTGCACGCAAATCGCGCAGACGGTACCCAGGGTTGTACGCGAACAAACAGAGCTCTGGGTGCCTCGAAAAAGGTTCAATTGGGGCGGAAAGAAGGTTACAGGAGTTGTATATATCGGGGCACGCGTTGCCGGGACGCTTGAAAGCGTTTAACGACCCAGATTTTAATTGGCAAAGTTATTTGAGCGCACTCGCGTACGGCGACGGTATCTCGCAGGACACTGACATGGTAATGCGGCGCGGGCAGCTTTAATAAAATCTCGGCCCGATATTGCGTATAATGTTTGTCACTGGAATCGACGCGCGGAAATTGCATCGGGGGCAGAGTGTTTCTTCTTTTAATGGTTAGCGCCATTCGACCTTTCGCGGCTGGGGAAAGGCTTTCCACGCTGATTGCACCGCGGTGCACCCGTGCTGATTCGATGAAAGAGCCACGAGTCTCCTATTTATTAGGTGTAGAAATTAATTCCCTGCCTTTACATTCAATCGTCCGTAACTCTAGTTCAAACAGATATTCTTCCTCGTCATTTTGCTACATCAACCCTTAAATGCCCTAACTTTCAAATTTGATACCGGACTTTTAAATCGAATCGTAATTTGCTTCTTTTGCCACTTGCAATTGGTTTGTTTTTAATATTTGGCTGTATGCACGTTGCCATTGCATAATGTTCTCTCGAACAAAAGTTAAAAAAAAAAAGAAAACAGCTGTCAAAATTGTTCAAACAATAAACACATCGACATTTTCTTCTCTTCTAAAAGTCCTCAACCTGTTCTCTATTGCATTCGTTCTCTATCGCTCACGTATTCAAGTAGTATTCTTCGGTTTAAGTATTCGAATAGTATTCCAGCAGTATTGGAATTATATCGACTGACCATTCGAGTCAACAAAGTGTTCGAACGTCATCGTTACATCATCGCAGAAAAATTCGTGCAGCATCCCCAAAGAAATTCTCAGGCCCGGTTTATAGTTACAAATACACATTCCTTTTTCCGTAGGAGATAAAGGATGACGCTCGCGATCGGTTGGCTTGATCTGTACGTGAACGCTAAAGGGATCGAAACGGTAGCTGTTTCGATCTCAAGAGTCACCCGGAAGGTCCGCTTTGTCTCGTTGTTCTCCGAATCGATGAATACTCGAGCCGAGACGATGGTCCGCATCAGTCCACGTCGCGGAGCGGAGAATTTCAATCCAGGATCGGGGTCAGAGAGGGTTTAAATAAGTACGGGTCGTTCAACCTCCGCGAAATTGTCCGTAATGAGAATTGGAACTGTTCGTAGCGATTATTCGTTGTATTAGGGATGGCATGCAATCGGACTGCTAACAACTATATCGTTTCGCGGTCAGCGTCGTCGGAAGGGCCAACAAACGTTGACGGTGAGCGTTGGGAGACTTTGACCAATTAACGAGGAAGAATCTCGTCGTGGATGTATTAGAACGCACGAAATTCCGCGGAACTTTCGAGGGGACTCGAACTTAGCCGAGGCGATGCTTAGGGGACTGATTAATTAAGAGTTTTAATTAACCGTCGGTGGTAATTGAACGTAATTAGCCGCTGACATGCAGACATCTGGCTGCGAGGCTCTGATGAAACGGTGTTATAAATAGTTTACGGAGTACAGGGTCTACCATCGAACGTGGTCGGAAAATGCCATTACAGATGCATTACAGAACATCCGTTACTCGTCGAATTTATTTATCTGTTAAACGAGGACCCGCGGTATTCGTCGACTAACCGATACAAATTTCTCTTTCGCTCGAATTCTTCGCTCGAGTAATCCAAGCCATCGCTTCTCCGTTCGCTCGAATTAATGGGGCGTTTATTAAACCGCTCTACGCGCGATTTTTACTTATAACAAACGTTGTAGCTCCCGTTTACCGGATCTAATAACAGCGGTCTCGAAACACGTTGTCGCAGGCAACATCGGTTTCATTGTGGTTCCATCGGACAACTTGACAGTTCTAATTGACTCGTTACCCACCGAGTCGTAATTAAATCCCACCCGATTAACTACACGGAAATAATTATCATTCGACGATGAGATTCGAAAGAATGGTCAAAGGCGACGCTGATATACTATTCGAACGTTCGTCCGGTGGCAACTGGACCTTCCTTCGACTTCGCTACGCGCGAATTCCATAACGTTTCGCTTGACGTCCGAAAGAGAATAAAAAGAAAAAAATAGGTATAAAAAAGGAGAGGCAGAGACAAAAATAAAAGCGACCCGTCCGCGAGCATTCGACGTCGTTTAACGACCGTAAAGAAAAAGAAAAAAGGAGGCGCAGAACATTTTCGAAAAACGGGACGAGAGTTGGCCGAAACGTGGCTAATTCGAGCGGAAGCCGATTATTTCTATGCAAATTTCCAGCCGGGAACCGAGAACCTCGACGGTCATATCCGAAACGCGATGCTCTGGAAGGCTTTTCGCCGCGTATCCAGTCGGGTCCGCTGATCGATCGCGTCGTTTCTCATTTTCCATCGTGTTTTCGGGTAATTTTTTGCGGTCGTTTCCATCCCGTTGTCTTTCTAACCTGGAAAAACGGCGCCGGCAATTATTCAAAATGGATTATCGATGAGTGTCGATCGTCGATGACCGAACGCGAATTGTGTCGGGTCGAAACGTTTTATTCGACGCTTCGTTCGCGTCGGTTCTTCTGTAATTCGAACGTAGTCGGACTTTTTCGACATTTTTACACGTAACACTGTCGTTCAGGCGGCATAAACGGAATACGGGAATTTTAATTTTCATTTGTGGATGAAATGATACCCTCCTTTGATATAACACACTCGATTAATGGATTTATATCAAGGTATTGATACAACGTTTCTCTGAAAAATTACCATAGCTGCGTAGTTGTTAAGCTTTAGTAAAGTCTTCTCCAAGAGGTAATATATATTATTTATTTGAATATCAATCTATTAACCTTTTGCACTCGAGGCCTTTTTTTCTGGTATCTTTTAGCAACTCGAGATGCTTTCTTAGCATTCTATTGTCGCGAATGCTAAGCTTAGATTCACTTCGAAAATGAGATCTCTAATTTGAGATCTGAGAATCAGATCACCTTTGCCTCAACGACAATCATTTTATTGGCACTTCGAGTTCCAAAGAAATCAAGCCTACAGAAAACCTAGTGGTGACTGAGAGTCATCTCTCTCGAGTGCAAATGGTTAAAATACTGTTCGAATACTCGACTTGCTGCAGTAGAAGAGACTGGAGTCGATCGAAACAACAGATAAAACGTAAAATAAAATCACGGTAAGCTACTTTATCAAAAATGTTTCAATCGAGCCCAGTCTCCCCTACTATTTAAGTACTCCACTCGACTACTTATCCTTTGTCAAGCAAAGGAATTATTGCGTTCGAAATACGTTTCGTCCAATCCTCCATAGAAATTTTGTTAACTCCGCAACTTGGAGAATAAAGAAGAAAATGGGAGAAGCTTGTATCTCGCGACGCGACCAGGCGACACTGGCCGAGAATTCTTAAACGAAATCGTGGATTCGGACGAGATGCAGCCTGGAATCGATACCTCGATATCCCGTTGTACGAGCATTTCCACGGCTCTCTCGTCCACGTGCAATATTTTCCGCGAGACGGATCGCAGCCATTGTTTCAGACAATGGTTGAACCCGCTCCTCGTGTACCCGCGAAAAAATTACAGACTGGTACAATTGGGGTAATCAGAATGAATCTCGCAGACAATGGCAGAACAGCGGTCGTCTAATTGCATCCTTGCAATTCCGTTCGAGCCCTCGAATCAGAATCGGGCCGAATTCGCGATCAGCCACGCTGTTTGGGTTTCCACGCGAATCCCGCCTTGGTACTTCTTTTCAATAGTCGCGTGTGATGCGTTAGAAATAAATAGTATTCGAACGCTACTCCAGCTGTATTCGTGGAGCTATTGGATCAACGCCATCGTTTTTCGAAATTTAAAAAAAAAATTTAGAAGAACAACCGCCAGTTTTGATCGGACGTCAAAAGCATTCGCAGGCGAAGCGCAGAAATGGACGTCATCGCGTCGACGACCGAGTAGAGGGGTTAAGGACGAGTTAGAGTGACACGTAAAAACGCAAACAAAGGGTCAATTTCCTGAATCGCCCGATTTTTAAATCGATCCCCCTCTAGCGTGCTGCGGTCGGGTCTCGTTTCCAATGGCGCGCGACTCGCGGCCTAGAACGGATGAAATCACACCGGGTGGACGACCAACCGGGAACAAAACACAGAGGGAAACGAGAAACAAAAACGAGGAAAGATGAGAAATAACGTTTTCGGACCCGACTGGAATTGCGTCGCCAATTCATTTTCGTTCCGAGCGACTCGTTCGTCGCGTATTAAAATTCACGGGCGAATTGCGATAT
This sequence comes from Hylaeus volcanicus, assembly GCF_026283585.1. NCBI lineage: Eukaryota > Metazoa > Arthropoda > Insecta > Hymenoptera > Colletidae > Hylaeus > Hylaeus volcanicus. The sequence goes on from NC_071979.1 coordinate 23,510,457, forward strand.
CCACCCCTTCGGATATCCATTAGTCGACGTTTATCCTGGATAAACTGCTTTAAAGGACGATGAAACAAAAGTATATGGTATATTCGCTATTATTCAACGTGTTAGTTTACTACAAAAATGAACACTACCGAGAATACACGTACAATGTTACATCTGTCGCCTGAGAGGACCCTTCTTGTATTTTACTAAAGACTAAACAGGTGCGTTAAAACTGCAGTGTATACTGCTAGAAATTCTTCTTTCTACGTTTTTCTTATAACGTTCGTCGGTTAACCTTGAGCATCTCGTAGAGAACAGATCTCGGGTTACTCGTGACATTTTAGAAAATAAAACTAAAACTTTAAATCAGTAAATTTAGCGTTTTATTATTTAGTTGTACCCCATTTCGAATAGTAATATTACGATTTATGGAGAAAAAAAAATACGAGTAGGTTTTGTAACAAGGGTTGATGAGTCTCAGGTCTCAGCTTGATCACGAGTGACCCCGAAGAATATCGCGTCCGGTCGCTGATCATTCGCGAAGGGCGACCCTTTTCAAATCGCGTCGCCTTCGAAGCTCCCTAATTGTTCGACGAAATGGCGTGTAATCGTCGGGTCAAGGCCAGCCTTACATGCTCCTACCATTGGTAGGACTTTTGACAATGGACACCGTCTCTCGTCGAGGGATTTAAACCGATGTTTGCGAGAAGTGGCCTGGAATATCTCTGCTGGATAATAGGAGGATCCTAGAGTTATTTATGCTCGTCGATAGGGTGAGAATAATCTCGATAGTTTTAATATTCTAGCTACCACTTCAGTGACGATTACCACCGCTCTCAAAGGCTGTAGCCGTGTTTGTAGCTACAATACGGGCTTAGCAACCCCGAGGTACCCGAGCTAGATGGGGGCCAGCGGGTCCCAATAGATGACACGTAAGAGATACTGCAAACAGTGTCAAAACAACGCAGGACTCATCTAAGACGATGATAAGAAGAATGGAAATAAGTTAGTAACAAGTAAGCAGTAGTGTAATAACTTTGCGTAATAAATTATGCACTTTAAATAAATGAATGAAATGAAATGACGATTACCGGCGTAAACAATCGTTTCAGGTCTCTGAAACGTACCAAGAACGCGTTTGGAGCGTAACAGCCCATGCCACGAAAGAAAAACAGTGCTTCGAGGTGTACGATTAATTCCAACACGTTTGCGTGATCGTTGGACGAGGCAGAGTACCAGAAAGTTTTCAGGAATAAATCTCCAACCCCCTCCCTTCTGCAGGTCGATCGTCAGGTATAAAGTCAAATTTGCTTTCGACTGGTTCGAGACCCTAACCGACGCGCTTCGGACAATGCGGGTCGTTTGTTTACCTCGCGTTGTCGACGAACGTTTATCCGAGGCACTCGATGTGTCCTGCCGTCGATAAAACCCCTTGACAGTGGCGGGCGATGGCAGTCCGACGCCGGCCGTCGTTGCGAGCGGATACGTCGTCGCTTGTCCCACTTCCGCTCGCGAGGGAACGCGTACCGGCGCGGTGCAACGTAAACTCGAGGATCGATCGTGATTTTCGACGCGTGCACGGAACGAGTGAAGTTTCACGGTGAACGGGGTGCTCGTGTGCGTGTTCGTGGGCTTGTTCGTGTTATTGTTACAGTGTCGTTAGCCAGTGGACCACCGTTGTCCGCTTCACCGTTCAATGTTAGTTCAATATTTAATATTATCGTACAATTAATTGCTTAAGGTTTTAAGTAAGGCCTGAACAACTTTCTATAGAACAATTATTTCCTATCTCGATAGTTTATTCTCATACTCATTACGGTCTTCGGAATGTCGTTTGAGTAGAGAGCTTCGGTGTGTTCAGTTTACGCTTCCTCGATTCACTGCAATTGTGCGATCAACGAATAAAACGTCGATGTTTATATCGATCGAGCCGACAAAAATTATTCGCTAAAGTGGCGATGATTTTGTAACTCACCGTCGGAGTGGCCTTCGTGTCAGTTTCTCCTCAACAATAATGTTGTTAGTTACTTTTCCAAACACATTAGTTCAACTTCTATCTTATCGAGCAGAATAATTACCGTGTATTCGTTGTTAACAAGCGAAAGTACTTCGAAAGAATAGATGATTGTAACAGTGTCTGGCATTAACGTAATAAATGACCCGAGTCATTTTTTTCGAATTTATTTACGGGGGGAAAAGATACGCGATATTAAAAAAAATTGTATCGATTGCGAAATTTCAGGAACATGGTGTCTTTACCGCAGATAATTTCTAGTAGAAACTCCACATCGCTTTGAACTCTTTCGTCATCTTAATTCCAAAGAACCTGCACGCTCGAATACAATTTATGTAAATTCAAATGATCTCAAGCTTCTGTCAATAAATGAACTTACTGCATAAAATTGACATTATAAGTAAAATCTGATTAATGGGTGTGTGTGTGTGGGGGGAGGGGGGGGGGGGGCTCGAAACACTTGGGTTCTTGTCGTGGAATTCGTTAATTGGGAAATCGGAGCGAATTCGTTCGCGAAGTTTGTTAATTGATCTTGTTTGGTGTTTATCGACGAGTTTGTTGTTATGACGCCGATTGGAATCGGAAGCGGGGGTCGTCTGGCGATGAAGTTGGGGGGCGTCGGAAGTTGGAAGAATACAGGGGAAAGTGGGGAGGCGGAGGAAGTGGTTCGAAGCGTTGAGAAATTAGAATTTCAGCGGAGGCAAATTGAAACGAGCGGTGAATTAAGATATTGGGTAATTGCGATGAGAATTTCGAGCGCCGGGGATTAGAAGAAAATTGGGACATTTGGAGAGGATTCGGGGGCTGACGAGGAAAATTAGAATAGGGTATTAGCGGGAGTAATTTCGTTTCTGGGGAAACTGTGTTGAGCATAAATTTCGAACAAATACGTCGAGTAGTTTGATTAATGTCACGTGGTTTTCGTTGTTCTGTAATATATTTCCAATGAAAATTTAATTTTTGTGGCGCTTACCTTAGGTGCATTTTTTCTGTGAAATTTCTTGAAATGCTTTACGCGATCGACTTGGTTAATTAAATCGTAGGTTCTAACGGTGACTCGAAGCTAACAGAATCGAAAGTACCGTCGGAACCGTCGAAGATAAACCGTACACGGAAGCGCGCAATTCCTGTGCACCGCCCGGTTATGAATTATCGTGATTGACATTCCTTCCTTGTGTACAAGTTATCTAACGCGCGATAAGGTGAACCTTTTCGAGTGGACTATTTAATGCGTGTAAACGTTACGTCCATTAAGAGCAATAATGTCTCGCGTTCGGTGCGTCGACGACCACTGAAACAATCGAGTGTCCCCACGACAGAAATGCCGTAAGATTAAACGAGTAGGAAAGTTCCCAGGCGGATCCATAGGCGATATTTACGAACAAATCAATGACCTAACGTTGCCACGAGCAGGAAGTATCGTTGGTATACGATCGCAACTCATTTCACAGAAAACACTTCAAGGGTAGGAAGTTCCGGGTCGGTAACTCGGTTGCTATCGATCCTATCGAAAACTTTGATAGAACTAAATAGTTCGCTAATTTAATTCCCAACAACTTTTGTTCCTGCCAATTTTCCGACGAAAGCAACGATAAACGAGATATCGCGCGTCTCGTGGTTTATCTACGAAAGAAACTGTTGAATCGATTGGACCGGAAAGTCGGTCCAATTAATCAGCGTTCCTTTAACGAGCGAAGCGTTTCGTGGCTCGTTTAATTAGCGATACCGTATTCTTCAAGGTTTTCGGCCAGAAAGCTCAGGATTCGCGTGGACTGCGAAGATAAATAATTTCGAGTGGATAATCGGCGACGGGTACTTAAACAACCGCCGGTGAAAAGAGGACTGGGCGAAGTTTCCATCAGCGGATCCAACGGAGCTGAGGCTAATTAGCGGTGTAATTTCGATTTTTCGCGGAGTCTGCAAGAATTACGAAGGCGAGCTTCGACGCTGTTGCTGCTCGCGGTAAGTTCAAATTTTTATTGGGCTTCGCTAATGAGTTTTTAAGTACTGTTCGCCACAATGGCGGACCAACCGGAGTTGAACGCGGTTTAATTTTTCCTTCCCATTTCTCGGCTGAAACGAGACCCGAGCTGACTGTTTTATCTTCGAAAATAACTCTAGAAATTTCTTGTGTTCTATAATGAAGATTACGCGTTTCTTTCTTCGTTAATTCCACCCCTCTTTTTCGAGGGGCTAGAGGGAGCGGGACGGAACGAAAGTATTATAGAAGCGAGACGCGTAAAGCGCCAGCTCTTTAGCGGGCTGAAAAAAAAAAAAAAGGTCTCGCCGACGAATCGATCTTTTTAATCAACGCGTTCAGCCTTTGTGTCAAAGTGTTTTACAGCGCTTTCTGTTTCATTTGCTCAGAATCGCGGTCGGTTGAATTTTATGCGCTACCGAAAAGCGGATTATTTACACGCTCTTAATGAGAAAAGGTATTTGGAAAACCGCGAATTAGCCGAAAAAATTACGCGACAACGTTCGGGTATCGAGTATCGAGCACGTCGACCGCTCGCGCAAGGATAGGATTCGTGCTCATAATCACAAGTAGGAGCGGTGCTAATATTTTTGGTAATATTTACGTAATACTATCTTACTTATGATCCTCATGAAATAAATCGTCTTCGGCGTATCAATAGTAAACCTACCAACGTTACATCGACCGGTGTTAAAAATCCTTTTCTCAATCGAAACTGGATCATTTTTATCGGACGTTTCGTTAATAAATGGGTAGAAAAGGGTAATTTGAAATTAATTACAAGGGAATTCGGCTCGAATTCCCACGGCGCGTCGTCGAATCGCCCGAATGAAAATCGAATGACAATTTCTCGCGCTATCGCTGCTCGATATTGCGTTCGTCGATCGAATTGAAATTTCGACGGCGACCCGCGCGGAAATCTGCACCCTAGTCGAATTCGCCGTTGCAAATTCGCCATCGAGCCAATGCAACGTTTAATATCTTGCCGTTTAGCATGCCGCGCGTGCCGGGCTTCGTTAAAATCTATTTTCACCGTAAACAAGCGCCGCGAAATCCACAAAGAATAATTAATTCGTACAGGGAACGAAATCAAACCGACGTCGATCGTTACCTAAATTCGCGCAGCCGTTACAGCAGTGATCTCTGGAACGATAGCGTTGTCAAACCGTTGTATTTTCGCCTCGCTTTAGGTAGTTTTACATCGTAGTATTTTGGTATCGAAGCATTTTGCCTTTGATGAAATTTGATCGTATACTTTATTTGTAATACTCGTCGTTACTTGAAAAAAAATATCCTTCGAGTGCTTCCGATAATTCGATCGCGACTGTGTACTAATCGTTCGCGACATATTAGTTCCATTACCGTTTACCCAGAGTTTCCGAATAACTGGAATGTCCAGCACCATGAAATGTCAAAAAACTTTTGACGCGCCATCGTTAAAGCTTCATTTATCAATCAACGCGTGCTCTCCAGCGTCGACGCTCGGCATTTCCTTTGAATAAGTTAAAAACACGCTCAGCAGTAACATTCGTAATAACCCCAAGGCACCGTAAATAGGAGAATAATACAAACACGATAGCGAGATGCTAGGAAATGCCACCATTTTTGGTTTCCTTCGACATACGAATTAATTTACTAAATGTACACTCCTCCCTGCTAAAGTAACAGACTCGTGAATAGGAGAACGATACAGATACGATAGCGAGATGCTAGAAAATGCCACCATTTTTGGTTTCACTCGACATACGAATTAATTTACTAAACGTAGACTCTTCCCTGCTAAAGTAACACAGTCCGCACTGTCTTCGTCGTTCGGATGCCGCGAGATCGCCACGCTAAATTCAGGCTGCCGCTTGTCTGCAGGCAACCGCGATTCTCTGGGAAAATCGGTCAACCAAGTTATTCGATCTCGTAAGATAGCGTGTTTATTAATGCCCCGGGAAACGGGATCTGGCAGACGGTCTGATGCACGGCATAATAACGCGCGTTCCTGGCTGTCACACGAACCAGAGATACGCCAGCCAGCCAAGGGGAAGCCGTTCTAACGAGAGCGTTTCCCGTGCGTCTAGCGCCCGTTCGCAGCTTCGTCGTTGCAAAAATAACCTCTACACGTTCGCGATCGAGCATTCTAGTCGCCATTGTTTCGCATTTTCGAGACCGTCGACCCGAAATAATACCGACAAATCGTTCGGGAAAATTCTTGCAGCGAGTTCGAGCGAAATACAACGCTGCCTCTTTAGCTGAACGCGAATCGGGCCCGCCAGTTTTCGTGAACGGAGGCAGAGAAGGGAATTCGCTAAAACGGATCGGAGAGACTCTTGAAAGTCCTCTAAATGAACGAACCAGTGCACGATATAGACTCAAAAGTGGTGAATCTTCTTTTTATATGTTCACGATGAAAACAGCAGTTTTTTGAAAATGAATCGGGATCCCCAGGTTTCATGAACGGAGGCAGAGAGAACGTACCTTGTCGCAGTTCTGTACTCGATCGTCTCGTGTTTTAGCTTTTAATTTCTACATATTTACTATCGATTATCTCACTACTTGTCTTGGGAGTTACCTGAACACGAAGCCGTTTATCACTGGTATCGGCCGTTTACCCCAGCCAGCTTCGGCGACTCCATCATTCACTCTCAGAGTCAATTACCTCGTTGAGCTCTGGTTTCGATAGCGATGGGTGTTCGAGTCGCTGTAAACGCTCTCAAACAAATCAACAACAACAACAATCAAATTCACTCGGAATATTATTCAAAGCTGGGAACGTACAACTACGTGTTGCTTTATTGTCTCGCGAAAAGTAGCGGAGTACTCTTTTCTCCCAAAACGCGATTCGCGGGGAAATTGGTGATATCGAGGTATCCGCGATCGTAATTCTGCGGGCGACAGGCTCTCGAATGGCTTATGGAAACGCGTTCCGTCGTCGCTGTGTTCCATTTAGCGCATTTCTGTAACTCGCAAAGACAGCTTTCGAAGTAGGATATCGTGTATACGCAGCTCGTCGCCATTCAATACGCTTTCGGTCTTGAAAGCGTGGGGAAACGGCTTTTGAAAATCACCGGATGGAATTTAGAACGCGAACGTCAACCGTCTTAGAAAGTCGGCGACGTTTTTCCCTTGGAAAATGCCCTTCGTCCTCCTACAAATTTTTGACAAAATTCCTTCGAATAGATCTTTGCAAAGGAAATGAAAAAGTCTTATGGCTTGTTGCTCTGGGATCGATGGCTCAGCCGCAAAGTTCAATTTTAAATCGTGGGAGAAGTCCGTGTCGAATAATTTGGCCGTTCAAGGTCATCGATGGGAGACAGTTACCACCGTATCGCTTTAAATATCTCAGACGTGCATTCAGGCGTTCCCTTTCTCATGGTACAGCCCGTGTACCGAGTAGGTTGCGCTAGACTCCCGAAAGAACTGTCCAACGAGATGAAACACAAAGGCGTGGTCCCAATACTTTGATTCCCACGCTATCAATGGAATGAATTTCGACCGTTATCGAGGAACGTTTAAATAAGGGACGGTAGATTCCATAGTTGAACGCCGAGACAGCAAAGATTCGGCTAATGGAGGTTCTTCTGTGTCAGACAGGCTTTCAAACTTCCAGTCACGATCGAATTTCGAAAAGGAAGTCCCTGTCCCGAAGTAATTTCGCTTTTCAATGAGAGTTGCCTCGTGGAAAATGGAAAATCAGACTGTAACGTCTGACGTGGACTTGAAAAGAGTCTCTTCGAGGTCGAAGGGAGGGGGAGGGGATGTTTCTTGTCTTTATTTTTGACGTGATCTCGTTACCCAGGCTTCTTGCTCGATCATCCCGCCTTTCTTGGCGAGATTCTGAATGGCTGCCGCGTCCTTCCGCTTCGCCTTTCACGGTCCCCGAGAAAAATTCGTATTGGATCACTCGGGGGAAGTTTATTGAATAGCTTTTAGACATTCTCTCATGCGAGAAATTCGCAAACCGATGTCCTTCCATTGGTATGTGTTCATCCTTCGGCTTGCAACATTTCGAAACGTGAAACGATGATTTCCCGTACGAGTAATGGCTTGTACGTTTGATACGAAAAGAAAAGAGACGAAAGGTTCTCGATCTGTTCTAGATCGCCATCGGACAGCGAAACGAGGAGTACGAAAATAATTTGAAGAATAAAAAGCGAATAGTCGATCATTTTTATAAGAATTTTGCGAGTTTTCTCAAAGCTCACCGATTAAACATTTCCTTTCGATTCTTAGGATAAAGCCTCGCAAACGCGCGCGTGCCGTCAAAGAGCCACGTCGACAAATTGAACTAAAAAGGACAAATCTCGAAGCATTGCACGATATAAGCAGGGTTTCCTTTTGCCTTGGAACCTTCGACAACATACCCCTAAGAAGCCTTCTAAAAATGCCTCTCGTCGATACCGAACTTTGTCTTCGCTCTAACGTTCGAGACCAGATCAGTTATATAAAAACGTTTTTAAACGTTAAATTTCGAAGTCGTATCCGTTTCTTTTTTCGTTTCTTATCGCTTGGATCTTCGCCAATGGAGCAAACAAGTCTTGCGACTTGTTGCTCCGGGATCGATAGTTTAGCCACCAAGTCAAATTTTAATTCGTGTCGGAAGTTCGAGTCGTATAATTCGGCCGTTCAAGGTCGCCGAGTGTCCAAATTTGCAACAAACGTTTCTCTGCGTGTTCGATGATTCCTCGACGTCGACAAACGTTCGATTGGAGTGTAAATTGCGAGTAACTCGCGTGGAAAGGGTAGCTTCCGAAAATCAAACCAAGCCTCTTGGGCTCGGGGGCGTTTGAACGACACGTAGCTTCTTCGAGAATGTTTCATTGTTCGTCGGGCGAGGGACGGGACGTAAAGGTTCATTGTCTCTCGATTTCTGCGGCATACAATGCCATCCAATTTAATGATCGAGATCTGAAAGCGCAACGGAAGCTTCCTCCTGCGCGTTTCGTATCCTATTGTCGGTGAAAACAATGAACGATAGTCGACCGACCCCCTCTTCTCTTACCTCTCGTGTCTCTTCCCTTTATCAGTCGGGGCCCCGTTCGATCGAAAATACCTCTTAGGTGTTCTTTCGTCCAAGACCTCGCGGGTGGTCGAAACGGTGACGAGAGTATTTTTTTTTATTCAACCAAAGCGTGGAAAGAAATGAAAATAATTCCGCGGATGAACAATAGATTAAGGTTACTGTTCGATTCAATCACGTTTAGGAGGATTTGTATATTGGATGTGTAAAGCCGTCCGCATACGGGCGCAACCGATCGGTTTCAAACCACTCTGAAACTATTTAGTTGCATGCGACCGTGGATCTAGGTAAAACAAAGATAGTGGAGTAGAAAAAACAAAGAGCGCAAACGGTTTGCAACACTAATTTCAAATCGGTTTGGCCCGTGTGCGTTGGGCCTAACTTATACTTGGGATTTATAAGGGTATATTGCACCCTTTGTAGCTATAGCGAAGCTGCCCCTGGACGCACCCTGCCCGACCTGCCCCACGCGCGTCGATGTCTCGCAGGTTGCCAGGCGTCAGGGGCGCCCGCAAAGTAATCCCCGGTAACTTCAAACCGAAGCTGCCACCGTAATTTCGATACTTCAGCTTTACGTCTCACGTTGGCCTGTACAGTACTTAGTATTCTTGGTACTTAGCCACCTCCCGAAATGTTATATAGGTACTTAAACAACCCTTTAAATTCAACCCTTTGCATCACCTCGAGTAGAAAAAGCTTGGCAGTTGCACAAAATTCTTCAAATGGACTTTGGATCAGATTTTCGGACGATTGCCCTCGGTGTATAGCGCGTGGGTGGAAGTAAAGACGGGGTGGGGTGTGTTTATTCGCGGAAAAGTTCCGCCGATAGACTGGAACCAGTGCGTTGTTTGCTCGTAGGAAACGCGTCGGCTCGTTAGCGCGAGCTTATTTGCTTGTTAAGAGCTGCCGCGAATGAAATTATTAGTTTACCCTCCTGGGTGTTTGCTTTAATCGTATCTACACCTCCGCGCCGCTAACGTTTGCGCGTCGATTGTTGTTTCGGAGGCTGAGATTGCAGGGGAGTGTTCGTCGAGGAGGTTAATTGTCGGGGTTCGTGCGGTTTCGGCTGGCCCGAACGTTAAACGGAGAGGAATTTCGACCGGAGTCGAACGCACCGGTCCGGGGGACTTATTGGCGCAGTGTTTCTGGAATTTTCGAAGCGAAGCCTTAAATTGGAGCTGGGCAAACTGAAATGTAAATGGCGTATCGTAAAATTTCAAGCTTCGACACGATATCGGTTCATCGTTATATTTTATTATTCGCGGGACGATATTACGGGCGGTTCAGGAATGGTAAGAAATTATGATCGATGTCATTCAAGAGCAGATGGTCTCGACTCGCAGCGATTCAGATTCCCCGGGAGCAATATTTGTCCCAAGAATGGGGTTTATTGCCAAGAGCATATCAGAACGCGATATGAACGCGAATTCTTTTACGACGTTCCGTGAATTGTTTTCGCTGGCTGGAGAGACGGTTCCCGGCACCTGTGTATCGGAAATGCAATGTCCTACGGACTTCCTGCTGGAACGAAGCCCGGAATCATCCGACTCGGGGATTTCTTTCGTTAGACCCCGATATCTCGTTATCGCGCTACGTTCCCGATACGAGCGAGCGGGGACGTTCCTCGAAGCGGCTCGATAATCGAGCCATCTGAGCGCGGGACAATTGGAAATCAGGACGGTGATTTCTTTCATTCCCGATACAAAGTGCCGGTAACGAAATTCTTTCGTGGAGTTCATTCCTGAACGTCAAACGATCTCCTTGATATCGACGATTGCGCGTAGGTTAATCTAGATCGGGCTGATTCGATTTTATTTTTGTCGCTATTCGCGACAGTGGTCATGATAATTCGTGATATTTTGACAAAATTGGAATCTCACATATGAATGGTAAGGTATAAAAATAAAAAATATAAATAGACAAGAGTAACTCAACAAAAATCCGTGCGACACAGTCTGACTGCAATATAATCAATCAAGGAAGAAACATTTTTCCCATGTGAGCATGTAACACACCACAAATGCATTATGTAGTATCCGTGGCTTCCATGCTCAACACTAAAGAGTCGAACGAGAACACGAAACATAGGGTACGGGATCGGTCGTGTAGGTAAAGCGATCGACTGTGGATCCCAGGATCGTGGGTTCAAATCTTCGTGCCTCATTTTACGTATTATTATATATATATGCACATACAAGGTATAAGAATAAAAAATAAAGAAGAATCATATACCATCGAACAAAAGTTTCCACCGTCACAGTCTGACCATAACACAGTCAATCGAGAAGAATCATTTTTCCCCAAACGGTAACCACCCAGCCGTTTCCAAGGAAGCGAATTCTCGCCAGCAAAGGAATTCCAAGCGTGTAATTCCTTTCGCTACTCAGTGAAAGTAATCCAGCGTGGCTGGCGCTGGCGGACGGTTCTGGGCCGGGTTTCAATGACGCGACGAAAAGAAAGCGCTCGACGGCGCGGACCCTCGAAGCGGCGGCGTCTAATTCGACGCGCGGTAATGCAACGCGACGATAATTGCGCGGACGTTCATTTGCGCGAACAAGAACACCTCCATCAGAAGATTAAAAGTCCGGAGACATTGTGCAGGCCGCAAGACGCGGAACAACGTTTCCTCCATTACGGCCGGACGCTTTTTCTTTTGGCGTTCCCGAAATCTTGGAAACTGGGTCGTCGAAATTTTCGGGGCTCTCGTCTAAATCAACCTGGCTCGCATACGTCTGGAAATATCTACTTGCAACAGCCAAAGTTAATACACTCCCTGAATAAATAATTCCTTCTCTATGTTGTAACTAAATTTGCTATAGCATTTAATATAAGAATATAGCATGCAAAAGAATAATAGAAAATTTAGTTACAGCATGGAGAAG
>NC_071979.1:23522327-23529924 GCF_026283585.1 Hylaeus volcanicus
GCTGTAACTAAATTTTCTATTATTCTTTTGCATGCTATCGTCTCTTAGACCGTCGAATGGTTGCATGGTTCGTGTACGAGTTTGTTTCGTGTCGAGCGCGGTTAAGGGTCGATTCAAGATACAAATTTGCCATGTCGATCGGTGTATAATAGTCACCCTCGAGCGAAGTTGGAAAATTGAACTATTAAGCCGCAGGGCGGGCACGATGTTACAGATAGAGTCGGACGTTTATTTGGCCTTGCAGTTTCGTGCGATACTCCTGGCCATTTTTGTGCTGTAACTAAACAAGCGATGAAACATCCCGTTCGGACTGGAGGTGGATGCTTGGCGTTCGATCGCATCTGATTATTGAAATAGTATCGTAAATAGCGACGTTTGTATAATTTTTATTACGTGCACCGATCTCGAGAAACAAACGAATCGTTGGGGTGGTTCCTCACCAGGTGAGGAACGTGGAGACGGATTTGTCCACTTACAAATATATTTCGGACGTTTCAAAAATACAACTCTGGGTACCGACACGCAGAAGGATCGAAAACAATAATACTGCTCTTCCGAAGATTTCTAAATTTGATTGGTACTTGGTACTGGATAACCAACTCGTCTAGGACGAGTGGTTCATGTTCTCGCAAACTTCCTGTTGGGTTTTCAGACTTTGATAAGAAATGCGAAAAACAAGGCTAACTTCTTTCGAACACAGTGCTTCCAATATCTGTACCGAATCAATATATCGGTCATCTAACAGAATGTCAAACGATCTCCCAGCAACGTACACTAAAAATTCTTCCTCGTTCCGTATCCAAACGAAAGAAACAGCTTCGCGAAACTTACATTTCACGGACCGTCGCGTTAAAAGGCAGCTTTATTCCTCCCATCGGTCCCGAAGTTTCTTAATTAATTAGGGGAACGTTTCCAGCGACAAAATTTCTCTCGAACAGTTTCGAAAGGGATAAAAAGAAAATCGCTTCAAGTCGTCGAAAACTCGTCCCCCGGTTCTCTCGGCAATTTTTGCTCGATCAATTATCTATCGTGATCGAAGAAGGTGAAACGAGAAGTCGAAATGGAAACGAGAACACGAGTCGTTTCGATTGACATTCGGAAAGTGATATTAACGCATCGCGTTATGAATAAATATCGGCATGGAACGGGACACAGTGTCGAGTGGGTCGATTAACTTTATCTCCTCTCGTTCGTGGTTCTCCATTTAATCCCGAAATATTTTTGGCGAGGCGACCGATGACGTCGTCGAATATCCCATTCGCCATAGACGGGGGTCGTAAACGATTCGTCGGTCGCGGGTGTACGCACCCAGGAGCTTATCTTTTAACACGACTGGCCAGGTGAATCAATAACCGTTAGAGCTTAAACAAAAAAACACGACCGGCTGTATCTGTGTCTTCTACTTCGTTGATTCGCGCCGGTTACGTATCCAGGCGGCGTGGGTGGCTTACGTGTCGTTCAGATATTCGAAATTATATCAGCCACCAATTTCCTACGCGATTTATTTCAACCACTTTCGCTCCTTGCTGCCCCTCGAACCTGATCGGTTTAGTTTAGCTCGTCGATTTATAAACGTCGAACAAAAGTACTTGAACAGTCACTGGTATGGTATTCAGCCATCGAAGTGCTCGAACACCATTCCAGTATTTTTTTTACCTAGGAATTGTGTTGTACCTCAAAGGCAAACCTAGCAACGTATATAAAAATCGATATCTTTAATGGTATAAAAATGGCAGTCGCGATGAAAAGTGGCGCACTCGGTTGGTGCGTTGTGCGCGGAGAGCTCAGAATTAAACGGGGAACTGAAAACGAAACTCAAACGTCCTCGGAAAGGGAAGAGTGTTTCAGAGTTTTCGAGCCGTTCGACGGGCGACTCCGTTCGCTCTTCTTGCTCATAATTTTGTGTGCATTTCACGACAATGCGGAGAGCAAAGTTTGCCTCCTTTTTATCGTTTACACGAGCTCCAGTGTTTGCGGAGTCGGATAAGAAGCGAAAGAGAATTCTACGTTCCTGCGAATTCGTGCTTTCTTGTTACAGCAAACAGAGGAATCGTGTCAAACGGTTCGCTCGCTACCGAGAAGAAAGGGAGCCCTTTGCGACGAACTTCCCTCTCGCATCGGTTGATATATCAAACACAATAACAACACGTCTATTGTTTCGTAGAGATTACGTTGAAACTTGGTTCCAGCAGGTTAAAGATATTTTTTATTCAGTCGATGACGTATCTTCTCTTAAAACGATCGTAAATTGAAACTTAACGATTCCTTCGATATCGACTGAATTTCGAGTGAATCGAATCGCGTTTCAGGAAACTACTTTTCGGGGCTCAAGGAAGCGACGATTCAGATTTATAAGAGAGCGATCGTTCAATTAAGAGGGACGTTCTTTTCCCGCAAGAATATACAGCCCCCCTGGCGTGTCGGTTCGCTAAAGGAAATTTCACTTCGCTGCGGGTTGTTTTGATAAGTAGAAGGTACGGTTCTCTTGAGTTTTCCAGCTTTGCGACGACGGGGAACGACGCTTTCTTTTATTTTCATTCGATTCCTGTTGCACGCGCGAACGCCGACCAACGTGCGCGAAGAAAAATCGTGGGAAGGTCTCTTTATTTCTCTTCATTCGCGACGGAGGTTCTCTTTGCGGTTCCAAGAGGATCGATAGAGGATAGAAACAGGGTACGGGTTTTCAAATAGCTCCAAACTTTTGTTAGGTTTATTAACTAAAGCTCTATATTGCCTTTTTGTTTCCACAAAGTTGAACCACCAGTTAAACATTAACCTCCTTCAGTAATAATTACAAAATTAAAAAAATGGAAAAAGTAACAGATTTTATTTACTGAATACATATATCCCTCGTAAAGTAGCTGGTTTGGCGAAGTCGCTGACGCAGCAGACTATGGATCCCGAACCCGCAAACAATCGTAGGTTCGAATCCCAATGTCTCCACAAATAGTTTTATCTTACTCAAAATTGTTTTCTGCTTTTGTAAAAATTTTAACAAATATATCCCTCATAAAAGCCATTTCGGGCCCAAAATGGAACTGAAAGTTGATATCTACTGATTAATTTTGGTAACATTAATCCTAATACAAATATGTGAAAATAAAATGAAAACAACTCGCGTACACTGTACAAAAATGTACACAGGTTGCTCATCTGTAATCTGCGCTTCTACATACCAGAAATCGTATTTATTTTCACCCGAGTATATTCAGGAGTGTAAATCTGTAGTTAAATAAATTAAAAATTATAAAGGGAACGAAAGAATTTTTCTGATTCGAATTATCTTAGTAGGTAAAGTGTTAAAATTCGCGATAAGAAAAATGGCAGGGCTCTGAACAAACACGAGGTCCGAGGAAATTTTCTCATTTTTCATTTCCAATGTCAATTTCCTTCTTGGAAATACCGTCACGTTTCCATATTCGAAGGGGTGGGTCGGTTAATCAATTAGCCAAAATTGCTTCTGCCTTTTTGAAAATTCCTGGCACGCGACGAGGTCGAAGGATCGCTCGCTGATCCGAGCGTTTCCTTTTTCCTCCCTTTTCCCAGCCGAGGCGAAATCTGCATTTCCACGGGCATTAAGGTCGAAGGATCGAAACTTGTAATGCAAGTCGGGCCGTGACCCGTGTCCCCCCACTGGAAATCATATTTTATCTAGTTGACCGTTCGACCAAGTTTCCACCGAGATGGCACGCCGTTAAAAGGGGAGAATGAACGTCGATACGCTAGCCTAACCGAGGAAAAGTTGCGAAAAGCTCGACCTTTGTCCGAACGCAAATACTAGTAGAAACAGTCGAGAACTGTCTCGTCGTTCAACAAACTCGAATGGTTGAGTATTCGAGGATTGTTTTTTAAATATCACTCGAATGTTCGAGTATTGAGTATAAATTGAGTTTGATTATTTGAGTAGTCGAGTATCATTTCCAACTACTCGAGTAATTTATTATTCGGCGAGTGTTTGAGTACTACGTGTTGCAACCTTTATTAAATTTATCGAATAAAGCTCAATATTACGGACCCTCCTTGTTTCTAAAAAGTCGAACCAAAAGTTGAACCAAAAGTTAAACATTAAAATCGAAAAGCCTAAAGTTAAATGAATTAAAAATTACAAAAGCAATGAAAGAATGTTCTGATTCGAATTATATGTTGGTAGGTAAAGTGTTAAAATTCGCGATAAGAAAAATGGCAGGGCCTCGAATAGTTGAGCATTTTGTATCTTTTTTTTTTTTATATCTTTATACCTTATTCCGTATATCTTTTCACCGACGAAAGTCTCGGGCAGTTAATTATGCGCGTCTTACCAAACTAACCGATGGAACGAATCAAGTAGCAATTAGTTATCTGACTGGGAGACTTCTTGATCGATCGGTTCGGTTTAATTTATATCTTGCCAATAAAAAACTCTTAATTAAAACACGCTCCATTCGGATCAAAGCAACGCTCGTTAATTTCCTAGCTACCGGAACCGACGCTGACTGTAACTAATGTAAAACAGTGAAACAAAAACTTGATGGAAATTAATCTCACGGAAGGCGGTGGGTGGGCTTTTCGAATACTCAATTATTGGAGGGCGAGTCGGCGAGAGAATGCAAATTAATTGGCGCGGACCATCGACAGGATTTTTCAAGGAAAAATGACAGTTAAATCCGTCGCTGTTGCGTGTGCTCCATTTCTTCTGAAATATCGGTCCGCTGTCCAGGAACGGTCTATTCCTTCAATGCATGTTTTTTTTTTTTTTTAATGATTAGTAGAAAATCTATGATTCGTTGATAATTAAACGAAGACGATAGTTTGTGTACTCGAATGATTATTTAATTTTTATTTGCAAGTCTTCCTCGACTCAAATATAATTTTGTAATATTCCACTCTACTCAATGTTCTACTCGATGGACTTTGTCTATTACTCTCGAAGTGAAACGCACGAGGGCACTTCTCGTCCCAGATTCACTCGATAGGATTTTCTTCACCGTTTTTTTTTCTCCTTTTATTCCGCAGCGGTCGCAAACCTCTGTGAAATTACGGCGAAGTTTCGGACACCGTTTCCAACGCGGTGAAACATTTGTCGTACGACAGGTTGCTCTCGCGAATCGAGTCCCGCTTGAGAAAGTTTCACTTCATCCGCGCGGATGATCGATTTAATGAAATTCTCAAAAGTCCACCGCCCCGCCGAATTATACCGTGGATATTACACGGATATTTCAGGGTTCCTATGAATAATTCATCTGTAATTTGTCACACGATTCAATCTAACTTGGTCCAAAGCCCTTGTAATCACGCAGGCAGCCACCGTGGCCACCGGACCTTATTAAAGTCCATCAGCTTTTTCTCTTTCGAGCTGAAAAATACAAATTCTGGAAATCCGACTCGCGACGGATGGGATTCGGAGAACTCGAATAATAAAATATTTAAATACCTCACTACTGGAACACTCGAGTACCAGCTAATTCGAAATCTAGACTATTCGAGTGCTTGAGTATTCGTATACTACAATTCGACTCGCGACGGGTGGGATTTGGAGCACTCGAATAACGAAATATTCAAATACCTGGAACTACTGGAACACTCGAGTACTTGAACATTCGAAATCCAGATTATTCGAGTGCTTGAGTATTCATATACTACGCTACCCCGAAGCCCCGAGTACCTAACAATTCGAATATATGTTTTATTACTCGAATTGTCGATTATTTGAGTAGTCGAGTATCCTTTCCAAGTACTCGAGTAATTTATTATTCGGTGGGTGTTCGAGTACTACGAGTTGCAACGTTTATTAGGTTTATCGATCAACCGAGTATCGTTACAGAGTATCCATTATTGAATATACAACCCCCTTAGTATCTAGACACGTTGTAACCAAGTCAAAGCCAAGTCAAAGATCAACAGACCTCCGGACCCGTGGAAACCTAGAAACCCCTAACGACAACTTTGGTGTCATAGAAAGCAATCACGAGGAGTCTCGAATCACGGAACCGTCTTCGTTTCGGACTCGTGGGGTTCGTCGCCGGTCGACCTACATCCTGATTGTCCGAAAACCACCGACTACGGCTAGGAACCGCTTCCAAAGGACGCCACCGCTCCTCAGGATTCGGAGGAAAATAATTTTCCTGTTCGCGACAAAGGCGCTTCCGAAAGTGTCTCGAATCGAAGAATCGGCGCGTCGTAAGTAAGAAGCGAAAAGGGCCGAGGGAACTCGGTTATGCGATGCAGATCGCACCGTCGAGGAAGCGCTTTATTTTCTTTTTCGGGGTCGCGTCTCGAGGGTTGTTCAAAAAAGTTTTCAAAGAATGGTCGAGTACCTTTCGATATCTTCGAAATTGTCCTCAAACGATCGCGGACGAATCTGTACTTTACAATCTGTTGCTTTTTTATTAAGTATTTTGTTTTTAACGATATGTAGAAGTCACTCTCGCAGTTCAAGAAAAATTTATTTGAAGATGGTCGTGATTTTATGTAGATTAAAACGAGAGAAAGAAGAGGTCTTTTGCTATCTTTGATCCGAAATTAAAAATTCATTTGTCAAGGCAGGTTTTGTAGATAAATCATTGAAAATTCCGAACTTTGGTGACTTTTTAAACAAATACGAGAGTACGGAAAAGATGAATTTGAACTCCTCCTAATTTTACATGGAGTATAATATATTACAGTGTCGTGTAGGCTTAAAGTTTGACACGTGTTTTTTTGATCACGCCCGATAACAGAAAATCTCGTCGAATTCTCGTTATGCCGTTGGCATTTCCCTCTCGTGGGCACTATTGTTGCAATTGTAATGAAAACGCTCGCCGCGGATGCGGCGGAACACGCTTAAACAATGCATAATCAGCGAGAAACGCTGCATGATTTGCGATAGCGGCACAAGCTGCTGCACCGTTAATCACGCGACATTTGGCAGTCATTGAAACGCCGCTTAATATCGAGCAATAATTCCCAACGAACGCGTGCCTCGGCTGCCCGATGGCCAGAGCTGGCCAAAATAAGAAGGCAATCGGTCACGCCGCGAAACACGGACGGCCGCGACGAAGATCGATTAATTGCTCCTGCTAATTACATTTAAATCGCCAGACACGTGGACGCTTTAATTTTACCTCGGGCTCGCGTTTAATTAGCCAAAATTTCCTACCGGTTTGATTGTGGCTACCTGGGAATGGTAATCAAGGAATAATTCAGCGGAACGAGCATCGAAAGATGAACCAGTTAAATGGGCTTTGTATTATCGGCGTTGTTAAAAATGCGTTGTTGGGAAAATGCAGTGAAAAGTATAAAATAGTTGCATTATCGATCGAACACTTTACATTACCAACAGCGTAATCTGCATTATCGACCGAGCACTGCACATTATCGACAGAGTAATCTGCATTATCGACATAGTAATCTGCATTACCGATGGACTAATCTGCATTACCGACGGAGCAATCTACATTACCGACAGAGCAATCTAAATTGCCAACAGAGTAATCTTCATTACCGACGGAGCAATCTGCATTACCGACGGAGCAATCAGCATTACCGACCGAGCAATCTGCATTGCCGACGGAGCAATCTGCATTACCGACAGAGCAAAGGTATGAAATAATTTCAAGTCGATTTATATTAATACGCACCA
>NC_071979.1:23529934-23541439 GCF_026283585.1 Hylaeus volcanicus
AAATAGTTGAAATAGACCAACAGAGTAATCTTCATTACCGACAGAGCGATCTGCATTACCGACCGGGCGCCATACATTACCGACAGAGCACTCCGCTTTGCGAATCTTCGCGCCGACTAGATAGGATTCCCTGCAATTTGTTCGATAAGGAGGGAGAAAATTAATTCCTGGCATCGGCAGCTACCGTGAAAATATTATCCTCGAAGTTTGATTTCAATCCTCCACAAACAGGAGGCCGTTCAAACGATTAATCGCGTCAGAATTTGCCGGAAAAGCCTTACTGCCGAGTTTGCCTGCATACCCGGGATGAAATGGCTTCATTTTCCTCTCTTTACCGACGAAATTACTTCCTGTATGCTAATCCTCGTGACAAGCTGACAAATGAAAATGAAAATTTCATCGTTCGTCTTGCTCTTGTTCGGTAAATTGGACTGTTGAACTAGTAAACCGGCAACGACGCATGCCTCCTCGGGGGAGGATGTATTAGGTGTATAAATAAGTTCGGTGCCTTTACATATACTCAGCTGTAATTACATTTCAAATTGAAATCTTTTAAGGTATTAGCTTCACGCTGCTTAGTTTAAACTTTAACCTAATTGGTATATAACAAAAACAATACTTCGAAACAACAATACTTCGCACCATGACGTTTCAGAAAGAGCACATTGGATATTGTGTTCTTTTTGCATTTGAGTTGAAGAAAAATGCTGCTCAGGCTAGAAAAATGATTCTCATTCATGCGACATATTCTCCAGATATGGCGCCCTCAGATTACCATCTTTTTCGGTCGCTACAACACCACTTAGTTGACTCTCGTTTCAAATCTTTCGAACAGGTCGAAGGAAGCATTAATGACTTTATTGAATCACAACCACCATCATTTTATAGAAACGGAATCCGCCAATTAGTAATTACTATTCACTGATTGCTTTGAAACATAACGTGTATTTCTTTTTCTTATAAATAGACTGCGGATCTTTATGCATTTATAGGAAATTTGAATGTGCAAGAACCTACAAAATGCAAAGAATATGTAAAAATATAAAAAAAGATTGAAAGTAAAATTCACGTTAGAATATTTGCAGAATACAATAAATTCCTATTTAGGTTAAATTTTTGTCTGCTTATAAACGAACATCGAGTATATGATAAAACGGCACCGAACTTATTTATACACCTAATGTATTATAATCCGATCCTATCGATTCAAAGTCTAAAGAAATGAACATACGTCAGAAATTTTTGCTTTCTCTCGTACCGAGTCTCTCCGCGAACTTAACGCTCATCCGGCACAATCATCCTCCATTCCTGAACGTTGACGAATAAAAGTCGCGCCGGAATCGACACGAAAGACCCAACCTAACCTACCTTAACCCGGTCGTCTCGATCTTGGTAAGGAAAGTCACCTGGGGAATTGGAGAAGCGACACTTCTCGGCGAAATTTCTCTCGAAAGTTCCGAGATTCGGGAACGATTCGTGTAACCGCTCTCGCACGTTCTGTCGTATCGATTAGGATTGGGGTCAGAGTGGGGGGTCGTGTGGCAAGATCGCGGGTTGTATCTTAAAAATTCACCGACGCTGAAACCGCTACTTGCGCGATAACCATCGGGGGAACAAAATAGGAACACGAGCTTTCGGTCACGAAACTACACGTGGCATGCGACTCGATATCCTTTCTGGTTTCGTGTCAAACGTGATTGATAAGAATACATCATTCGTGGCTCATCGATAACGCACGCTCTTTCTACCGTTCTCCCCTTTGAATAATTTCGTTTCTTGCATCTCTTGCATTTCTTTCTCGTTTTTGTCGGCTATTTTCTGCATGAAAAGCAATTTTCAGTACATGCTGCGCCTTTTACAGAGGTTCGTTGGACGTGGTAAAGAACGAGTAATCACTCAGACGGAAGGTTTAATTTTGTTCTGATCTCGGTACGATAAGTTTAACCCGTCTACCGTCTGAAAAATGTTAGGTTAGGTCTCCATTAGCGCCTCCATCTCGCCATTTAGATACTAATTTATTTTCGTTCTGTCTGCTGTACAGTAACGTAACTCTGCACGTGTAAAGTAGAGGAGTGAACGAAAATAAAAATAAAATTTGACGGATTACCAACCGACGGTTGCCTGACGGATAGCGTGAATCGACCTTCAGCGATCCCGACGAAATCGGTCGATTCTCGCGATACATCAGCGATAGGATCTTTTTCGCGTGCGCTTCGGCGAGCTGGTCGAGGCTCTCGTGGCGAACGAATAAGAACGAATAAGAGCGAAATTAAAGTGGACGTTAGGAGTGCGTCTTAAATTCCCTTATTAACCTTGAACTCGGTCATTTTAAAAGTATTAAGTATTCCATCTTCTGGAATTGTTTGCGAAGTAGTTTGCGTTACTTTTGCGTTTAACGAGCCGCCCAGGTAGAGCTTTCGACTTTAATTGTTGTCGCGATCGAGATTCTTCTTTCAACAATTAATTTCGCTCGAATTCTTCGCGAACAGGAGGCCCCATTAATTTTGATCTCATTATCCAAAGAGGATTAATCTATCCCATTATTTAAGAAATTACATTTTCCATCTATACCGTCGCAAAAAATTGCATAATTGAACGGGAAGCAGAAGGGTCGATGTCACGTGGCAGATAGTTCCATTAGCAGGGTGCAGCCGTATATTGCACTGGCGACGCGGCACTTTAGAAAAAAGTGCATACATTACAAGGGAGAGAGCGTCATTATCGAGCCATTCAATTTTCTCTACTTTCGAAAAGTGTTCCAGTTAGTTCCAATTTCTTCGATTACCATCTCGTTTCGCTTCTTTATCGATGGCCTGACTCGACAGCTTTCTTCCCCGGGAACTCTCGTGGTTCTACTCCTTTCGGTATCGCAAAAAGGATATCGATGCTACCTCAGTTTTCTTAAATGGATGAAAAAATAGACGACGTAATAGCGATTTAAGTATAACGGACGCGTACTTTGCAAGAAATTTCGGAATGGATCGGTTCGGTAATTCCCGAGAAGCATGGTTCCGAGGGAAATGCATTTAAAGTTTTAAGAGCACTTTCAGTATCGGCTAAGCTGCTCCCCCTCGAAGTACTACAACCTCAGACATTTTTCATGCTCGGCGGTAAGGCCCACTTATGGCCTTAAACATATTTTGCGGGTGCGTACGATGTCAAGATTGCAGAGGCAGGATCAGTAGATGGGGCTCGTGCTAGGTCACGACATTTCAGTCAGCCACGAGAAGGCTGAAATTTATACGCGTTGCATCATCCCTGTGGTTAAGGTTAAACATTCTAAAAGACAGAAAATAGTAGGAAGAAGCGAACGTCTAATTGCTGGGCGGGTACAAGATTTTCCCCGGATAAATTTCTGAAGGATGCTTTCTGCAAATTCAATATAAAAAAAAAGAAAAAAAGAAAGTAGATTTCTTTAAAGTTCGTAAAGGCACTCCTCTTGAGATGAGCGGAGAGAGGACCCTCCCTCCTCCCCCCCCCCCCCCCCCCCGGCCCCCCCCCCCCCCCCCCCCCCCCTTGACAAGCATCGTATGATAATAAAGAAAGAGAACGGGAAATTTTTCTTTCATCCTCTCTTTAGGCGTGTTCGGAATCGCTTTTTCTCCGGTCTTCCTGTTCCCGTCGCCGACTAATAGCCTCCCCTTGTTCCCGGTTCCACGTCGAGAGGTTAGTTCAGTTTACCCGGACTTCTTTCGAGGTCTTCGCCTCTTTATATTTTCCGGGCGTGTTTCCCGCCTCCTTTCCAGGAACCTCCTTCAGTTTTCTCGGTTTACTTAATATTCTTCGGGTAGACCCGTGGAAGGCTGTAATTCACGGCCAGTCGGCGTACCTCTCCGCCGGCATTTTATAAATGAAAGGAAGCACTTTGAGGCGCTCTGCTTCGAGATTTTCAACGGAACGAAAACGAATTAGAGACGGCCGGGCGTCGGTCGGATGGTCAGGCGCCTGTCGCCTTTTCCTCCGGGGAACAACCGACTCCTCGACGGTCCTGGGACCGCGTCCGACGACGTTATTATTAACCGCTGCAGCAATTTTATTTTATCAGTCGGAGAAGAAATCATTTTCTCGCAGTCTGTATTTTCCTTGCCACCGGACACTACGTGAATTTTATTTTATTTTCTTGAGAAGGAATTACTCTTCGATCATTCGTACTCTCGTCCCTTTGCACTCCAGGCATTTCTTTCTGGTACCTGCCAGTAGCCGGATTCGTGATCGCAAACTAGTTTCAGATTCTACTGCACCTTTTTGCTGACCTTTACTGCACCGACAATCATTTTATCGACACTTCGAGTTCCAAAGAAATGACACCTAAAGAAACATTATTGTTGGTTGATTTACTGCGTAAAACCTAGTGGTGATCGAGAGTCACCTCTCGAGTGCAAAGGGTTAACTATCAGACCCAGAGTGGTGTATATTGTCAAGAAATTGCAGTGTTACTTTTCCAGTGCGTGGATATCATTTCATTTTTCGAAAAAGGAATTATTAAGTGGACCGGTAAATAGTGTCGTTTACGCGACACTCGATACTTGTTTATCGTTCATCAGCTCATTAATTTTTATCGATCTAGCATTCAAACTTTGCACACTGGATGGCAAAAAGCTGTTGATAGCAAGGGTGATTACATAATTAATTAAAAGCAGAAACTTGTCAAGAATGTATTTGTTTGAATTTAATGTGAAAGAAATGACGTTACTTTTCGGTCCCCCTAATATTTTCCGGGTCATTCATATTTTCAACCCTCAACTATCAGAGCCACGGTGATGCGTAATTTAAAAAGATTGCAAATATAACTCTCTATGGCGGGAATTTCATTTTATGTTTAGGAAAATAAGCTTTCGAAGCGTGTTATTTAGTAAAGTTGCTAAAGAGTGGTCGAGTTTGATTTAGCGACTGTCGCCGGTTCCATACGCAGTATCAATACGAAGCATCGAGCATGACAAGGCAAAGAGCATCGTAGAGTCCACACAGAAGGAAGAACGCTTCGATCGAAAGGTTGAAGGTCCGATCTCGAAAGGTCGCTGATGCAGTCAGATCGACGTTATAAACCTCCCGGCGGCTATCACGGTTTTCTTTCGTGTCGCATTTTCCCTCCGCTGCAGGGGGGTGGGTACATTTTTTATACGAATAAAAATGTATTAAAGAGGGGGAAAGAATGTCTACTAAATTTCCAAATTAACACACGAGAACAGCTATTAGTAGGCACTTGACGCTTTAAAATAAAATTAGATGAAATTATGTAATAACATTATACTATAAAATGCATATATGCACTCTAACGATTGTAATAATCATTCTATTGGGTTGTCCGGAAAGTCCATGTCGATTTGTTGTAGGTGGTGCAGGTCTGAATGTATCTAAGTGGTTGAAAACAAATAACATGCACACATCCCTTAAAAGGTGAGAAAGGTTGTCGAATAAAATGGCACCTATGTAATTCAATAAATTCGTTTTAAAATTAAAATGATAAATCAAACGTGTTTTTGAATGTTTCTTAGAAATTGCCACGAACTTTCTGGACAACCTAATATAAATAATACTTCATAGTAACAGTCATAGTCACCCTCTAAAATATCCTAAATAAGATAATCTAATCTAACGAATCTAATAACCTGAATGAAATAAACCCGTGGTCACGTCTGTCGAATAGATCGTTCGAATAACTATTCGAGGGTACGAATGAGACACTACAGGGTGTTTTCCCGCATCATTGGAATAAAATTTCGACCACGTTGCGGTCTCGGTGCTTGCACATCGTACTCGTAGTCTGAGGACGCCAAGTCTCGTATCATTCCCAGCACGACTGCATCCGTTTCATCAGCTCTGATTTTCCTCCGGCACCTCTGAAAGCCCCCCTACAACCCCCTTTCGGTTGTTTCATCGTGCCCAGCTCCGCTTTTCTTCCGTTTCACCCCTTTCGTCTGGCTCACCCACGTCCGTGTCCCTCGGTGCTGAGCTTTCGCCTCTTCGATGCTCGAAATGTCACGCGTAGGTAGCCGGCAGCGAGTTTCATTTATATGCCTCGGAGTTGAACGGCGAGCTTAAAAGCGCCTGACGGAAGCGCCAGGGCCGCGCGTGTGCAAGGAAACTGTAACCGTGGGCGTTGTTCGATTCGTTATTACACGCTCGGTACCCTCGACCCCCCCCCCCCCCCACCCGGAGATTTCTGAAAGATTTCTCGCAAACCTTTTCTATTTCGTTGGCGAAATAAAGTAGGACACCTTTGGGTCTTCGATTGGGAGGTTCGAATCGATGGGTGTCCAAGATTCGGATGTTTCGGATGGACGGTGCTCCGTAGGAGCTGCGAGTCCTCGAAGAAGGTTTGCAAGGGTCGCGGAAGTCGAGGCAGAATGCGTTGGCCGCTCAGTGTCGCTCTCTTTCTCCATTCATCTTATAAATTTTTCATGCCAACCCGAATCTACAGTGATTTTATTCACAGGTCGTACGAAACAAATATGGAAAGTATCCGGCAACAGGAAAATCGAAGCTACGTAAAATATTGGTAGAAGGAGATGGATATTTCCAGGGAATGGAAAATGAATAGTTCCGGTGTTAAATAAACTTCGCGTAACGTATAATACTTCCATCAAATTTTATGGCTGCGTGGATGAGTCGTAAACTGTGCGCGCCATAAAAGCGTCGATATCGCGCCATGAATACGAAATTTAGGTGTATTTTTCTCTCGTGCGTAGGCCGCGTCGCGATAAAGAATTTCTCCCAAACGATATTTTCGATCATCTCGCGATTATTCGTTAACAAAATTGTGCCGATTAAAAGACATAAATATTCACCGTCCGGACGCGCCTGTTCGGTTCTGGGTTCGGTTAGGTCTGTCTGGACCAGCTCGTCCCGTCTGCGTTTTATTTGTTCCTTTTAATTGATCATCCAAGGGATGAAGAAGGAGATTCTGGGAGGATAGTTAGCGACTCGAATCGGGTAAACGAGGCCCGATTGACGCGGGAGATTTAATCGTGTTAATCGGTTCGCGACCACTTAATCCGCTTCTCGCGAAATTGCCGTTTGTAGAGGGGGGGCTCAGCCAACCTTTTTATCGAGGGGCGAGTCTTTCTTCGAGACGCGAACGATTTATAAATTGAACGGTAATAGGATACTCGGCTGGCCATCCCTCTCGCCGTCTCCGGACAGTAGGGAGACCTGTTCTGGTCAGACACTAATATTCGAGGGGTGATATTCAATCATTTTTTCGTACGAATTTCTCCCAAACGATATATTGGTATACTAGTTATAATATTCAGAGTTTGGTATTCGATGCTATTCGAATAGTGATACTCGATCGGTGGTAGTTGAATAATAATATTCGGAGATTTATATACAATCGATAACAATCATAATTATATTCGAAAATCGATATACGTACAATCGATGCTGTTTGAATAATAATATTTGGAGATTTATATACAATCGATGGTTTTCGAATAATGCCATTCAGTCGACGACATTCGAATGATAATATTCGAATACTGAAACGTACAAAATGAATTGCCAGTACTCGAATACGAGCAAACTATCGGATTAGACCCAGCCGCCGTCTTCGAATAAAGTCACTACGAGTAAAACGTGCGCTCGAGTAGAGAGTATGTAGGACTCGGTCGAACGATATAGGAAAATCGGTGGCTAGCCGGAAGTGACGTATCCCCTGGGTTGCGGTGGGTCAGCCACGTACCTAACCAATATTCAGGGGTGTTCCCGTGGCATACCAAGGACTTCCCAACCCCTTGTCCAGCGAATTTCGACGAGCGACCCTCGAGCGTTCGGGTTCCCGTGAATGCAGGGTCTCCCGTCGTCGCGTCGCGTCGTCGAGGCTGCCGAAACCCAACCCTCTGCCAACCCCGTTGCACCCTTCTGGTACAGTCTACCGCGGTATTTAAACTATTTAAAGCCGTCGTCGGATTAATTAATGGACGGTCGCCTAAAAATTAGCGAACTCGAGTTAAGCAGGTAATTTGTCCTCCACTTCACCCGCTCGGTTTTTGCTCGACGAATTTTCGGAACTTCGCCCTCCCGGGACGATTTTAATCCGCCATTATTCCATGTGCCAGGGAAGTTTCGCGCGTCGAAACTCGTTTCTGCTACTGTTTTCGCTTCATCCGTGGACGCCTCATGAATGTTTCATCCGGTCCAGCTTTTCTTCCCTCGCTGTGCATAGATCACGGGGCGCGAAGTTGTTTCAAGGTCGCGGGATCCTTGTGGCGTTGAACTCTGTTACTTCGTCGAAGTTTCGAATACGTGACATCGAAAGAAACGCTGGATGACCTTTGCCCAAACCTCGAACAAAATTTTACACGAAAGATTTGTTCGTTACATCGAATCGTGACAATTTTCTCCCGTGACATCTCCCTCTGTCATCGATTCCAACGCAGATACAACACGGATCCTCGTTAAAGCGCCTGAAAATCAGGTACGCGTGCGCGGTTGGTTCGGGTGTAATCTAGATCGACGAGTTTATTGCGTTGGGAGTTTCTTACGTCACGGATCCTTTTTTGTCACCGGTGGCTTTCTCGCGCGTCATCGATAATGGAGAATTGATTGATACGACAGCGGGCGGTTCGTAAATTATTTTCGCGTTCCCTCGTGTTTACACGCTATAAACACACTAAAACGCGTCGACGTTGCCGGCGTTGTTTGGACGTGACAGAATCATCATTGCTTTTCGTTGCCAGTTAAATTTCAACTCGTCTTTGGTTATTTTTGGCCGTCGATGAAAATTAAATATTTATCGTTCGCCAGAGGGGTCGGGGAACTTTGCTCGAGTATTCGAACGATTCGCGAAAGTATTCCCGTGATCGAATACGGAAAAGTCGAGCCACTTTGGCGTCCTGTCGAAAAACTGTCGATTTATTTTTAGACAGCTTTTCAGGGTACTGGGACATCGGCGTCGAAGAAATAGAATTGATTGGAAATTTATTTAAGGACAATGGGCGCGATCGGTAAACACGATTCCCCCGTACACGCGGCGAGCGGATTAATTTTTAATCTATTTCCGTCTGAAGCATCGATTGCCTTTGTTTGCCGAACAATACCGTTATCGCGATTCAGAAAATCCGCTACATGTATAAATCGTCGTGTATTATTCCCCTGGAAATGGGAGGGGGAGGGGGTGTGGGTGAGCGGACGCGTATGGAGGAAAAATACACCGCTCTCCATTGTGCCCCGTAAAATCGATTGTTTCGGTTAACGGGAACTCGGTCGACCATTATTATTGCAAAAAGAACAGAAACAAAAAAATTTGTGCCGGCCATGCTACAGGTTTCATTGCTTCGTTCATTAACAGAGGACGACCGATCGTGTGTATTACTTTTCGTGTGCACACAAACACAATCTAACAAAACATCTGTACGTGTTCTCCTTAAATTCATATTTTTCGATTGGCTCCTGGCCGTACCTAAAATTGGAAAAAAATGATTTTGCAGACAATATATAGGGCACTTGTCAGAGCTCTACCTTACCGAGCCTAATCGACGGAACGCTCCACGCTATCGACGAAATACACAACCTTGTCGCAGGCTGTATTAAATCGTTTCGGTAATGCTGGAACGAAACCGTATTTCGCCGAACGGGTAGCAAGAAACGAGGGTGGAAAACGAGCGGGGAAAAACTACGAACAAAAATACCGCGTATCGCGTAATTAATTACCCACCCCGAGCGAAGCAACTCGACGAAATCAATCATGTTCGCCCGCAAAGTTCTTTGCCATTTAACAGAGGGTGGGTTAGCCAGCGGGACGAGGAACTTCGAAGTTAATTCCGAGTCACATCGCGCGTAGGGGTGACAAATTACTTTTTTGTACCGTTGTAGGCGATCCTGTCGTCCATCATTCGTCGCTGAATCAGCGACGCGATCGCGAATTAGTTTCCTTCCCTTTATTTCAGTGGCCGCGCGCCTCGATCGGTCGGAAAAATCGAGACAATCGAACCAGACGATTCGATTGCTCGAGTGATTAGGCCCCTACCCGCGCTTTATTGCGGATCTGGTCTTTTTTTCCTTTTCTTTTTTTTTTCCAGCGAGAATCACCATGGGAATTGTATTAAATGGAAATATCGAGGAGAGGATCACGCGAATTAGATTGTAATCCCTTCGGTTCCCTTTTCTCCACGAATTTTATAACGGAATAGCGAAGTTCCGTGGGCGGAGCGTGGGACGAGGTTGCTTGGACCCGACTGCTTTTCATGTATTTTTAGATTGCCGTTTTTTAAAAAGACAATCGAAAATTCGACCCGACTCGATAATCGATGACATTAGCGTCGCTCGAATTGACAAGAAATTCATTCGCTTCTAGAGTGTTTTCCATGTTTTGACGAGCGTTAATCGTACAGTGGGTTCCACGGGAATACATCGATTCTGTCGAGTGGCGATACTTTCTCTGTTTCGAAGCGTTTCGACATTTTTCTGCGATTTTATTGGCGCGATAAATCGTTAGATTTATATGCCGTTACAGCGAATGCAGGGTTGAAGATACCGCGTGCCGTTTCCTTTGAGTTATCGTTACGAAAAGTGAAACGCGCTTCGATACCTCAGTATCGAAGTATCGCGTCTAAGGTTTCGCGGGATTCGCTTCGAGGCAAACAGAAAACAATCCGTTCGTTCGGAACGCGAAAACAAATTGGTGGAGGGGATTCGATTTTTTTATGACGAAGCGATCTGTCTGTCGCTACTAAATTTCCGAGTAAAATTTGTTTCCCGTGTTTAACATTCATCTAATTTTCCAAAAAGGTAAATTCGATCAATTCGTTGCTCTTTTGGTTGTCACCGATAACACGTTACTAGATGAGTATTTATTGGACCATACGGAACAGTTTAATACGAGCTTAAATTAAGCTGCCCTGTACGGTCCGATAAATACTCGTTTAATAACTCTATATTTACATAATATCATAGATATTTTTCCTTTTTTCCATATTCGTAGATTTTTAGAACGGCATCGAAATTTCGTTATGAACGCCGTTCAGCGAGTAATATTTTAGCGAAAAACTCCAGCATTCGAGAAAGCCGTACGGTATAAACGCTGGTTTCATTTAAGTGTGTCGCTATATAAAAAAGGTTGCGAAGCACTGCATTAAGCGACCGTGCGGCAGTCAGCCGCTGCGGACAAAGTCACTTTGTCGAAGGGCTTAAATACCTTTTCTTCAGACCACCAGACGCTAAAGAACGCTGGGTGAGAAAGTAATGGACCATTACCAAATAGTGACACGCCTCCCCAGGGAAACACAAAGTTTCCCTGTACTTACGAAAATTGAAAGAGGACCTCGTCCAGGTCCCGACAAAAAAATGATAAACTCGATGAACTCGATTCGTAATCTACATCAGAGAAATTAAATGTTAGGAAAATTTCTAATAGAAGGCGGAAACAGGGTTCCAATAATATTCTCGAAATTCTACTTTCCAAATTCTCCATTTTCCAAACCGTCTCAATTGTTCAATTTTCAAGTATTCACGTATTTTTTCAATTATTCATTATTCAAGTATTTGATTATAATTCGAATAGTATTC
>NC_071979.1:23541449-23570965 GCF_026283585.1 Hylaeus volcanicus
TTTTCCATTTTCCAAACCTTCTCAATTATTCATTATTCAAGTATTCAATTATGATTCTAGTAGTATTCTAACTGTCAAGTATCCAAACAGGTTTCCAATTATATTCTCCATATTCCATTTTCAAAATTTCCCATTTTCCAAACCTTCATTCGAATACGAAGAAGAATTCCACGAGTAATTTCCAGCTGTACCCGAAAGGAAGTCGAGTTGTCGAGAGAATTCTGGCGCCGTGAGCCACGTCAGCATCGAGGTTTCGATTTTTCGGGTCGCCGATCCCGTTTTCGGGCGCCACGAAGACCTTTTCCTGGCTAGAATTGGCGGCAAATCAGCGGGACGGGTTCGAGCACCCGGAGCCATCGGCGTCTGCCCACGTTCGGTGGTGTGTTGACATCCTCGTTGCTTGTCTGCGCTCCTCGCGATGCCTTTATATGGACCGCGCATTCAGAGACGCGTACGTGCCTCGATCCATGATCTTCCAACAAACGAGATTTCACCTTCTGCCTATCCAGCAGCTCCGGAAAGCTCGTTTCCCAGCTTCCTGGCGTCGTGGTGCCATTCTTTCTCCTTCGAGCTCCATATTTTCGGAACGGAATAAGAATAAACGAAGAGGACGTCTATGACGCACAGTATTTTTTCGTAGAAAAAAAATCATGCGATGTTCTAGTAGCGTTTGAATTCGATTCGAACTTTTATTCGAGTAATACTCGGTTAGTATCTTACACCGCAATCCGAAGAAACGGTTCGGAGTTCATCGTGGGAGGGATTACGCGATTCGAAGAAGCCCCTATCCATCTTGCGCGAAAGCGATTAATCGCGTGACCGGGTGTTCCGCGAAATCGGCATTTAATTTGCGCGTCGGAGCGTCTCGACGCTCGCGAGGCTCACGATCGTGGGATCACCGGGGGTGTAATAGGAAAACTTCAATAATAAACTTGGCTGGAATTCCACTGTCGCCATTTGTATCGCGCGATTTCACGGAATACGATCTCGTATATCACCGAGCGGCGTCCACGACCAAGGGGCTGTTCGTTACCGTCGCAGTTATCACCCCCACTGCGAAGTAACAGTTACGATGAAACCAGGCCTCGTAACCGCGTTCGAGTACATCGCTGAACAACCGAACGACCATTACATTAGCTTTCGCCTCGTTCCAGTGGTGTACCAGTTCTACAACTCCAGGGTACCGTTTGGACATTTTCCGTGGACGCTTTCAGGGATTTATACAGGGTGTGATCGGACCGGTGGTAGAGGGCGATATACTACATGTAAAAATCAGTCGAAGAAAAGGAACAACATTTTTTGACGCTTCGTTTTCGAGGAAATCGAGTTTGAAAATTCTATGTAGCGGTAATGAGGTAATTACATGTACGCGTCAACAAGGACCTTTGAACAGTTTAACACGTTCACGTTGAAAATCACTGTCATCCATATACGAGTGACGTGGCGATCAACGTGTTAATCGATAATGTTATGTAATTAACGTTAAAAATGTGAATAAAATTAATAAATGTGTCATCCATCGATATTTCTTATTTCTAATACGTATCTAAACCTAGAGCCGGTACAGTGCACGCGTACTGGATACAATTTTCAAACTCGATTTTCTCGAAAACGAAGCGTCAAACGAAAAAATCTTATTTCTTTCTTCCGACTTATTTCTATATGTAGTATCGCTCATATATAATACCATTTAAATCCTACCAAAATTCCACTCGTATACTAATCGAATATTACTCAAATTCTATTCAGCTTATGATTCGAGTCACACGTACATAAATACAAAAGTGTTTCGTAGCAACCTCCAGGTGACATTTTTGTCTGTGGCTCGTTACGGCACTGAGTGCAGGGAGCACGAGTCCTTTGTCGCGGCTCGACGATAACATTAGTCGCGATTCTCCGACCGCTGGAGTTTCCACGCGTAGTCACCGCAATGAAAGACGTACGTGACTTTCTCCCAGTTTCGACGTTTCGCAGAAAAATCGCTCCCCGGGTACTTGTGTCGCTCGAGAGATCCGAGAGAGGAGTTCCCGCGAGACATCGGGATAATAAGGAAGTCGACGAACCCGTTTATTAAGTCTCGAAGCGAAATTTTCCTCGTTTGCCTCGTTCCCGCGTTTTCCATTCCCAAGATAAACACCTACTTGACTCTGAGTTTTTCACGAATTTCCCAGAGTGTTTCCCGTAATTTCCAGAGGCTCTTATTGGCCCGAGGTAAATAACGAAAAGTCGCCTTTAAGTCCGACCGCTCGCGAAACGTCGACTCTCTTCGAGTTTCGCGTCGTTTATAATTTCAAGATATTTGGAAAATGTTTTTTTCCGCTCCCTACCGAATGTTTAATGTCAACGTTTGATGAGTATATTAAAAGCACATATTTCGAGCCGTATTTCGGGAAGTATTTCGGGCAGTTTTCAGGCAATAAATATTAATTCGTTTAAAAGCCTTAAGCGATCCGGTATCGCGCTACCGGGAATTTCCTCGACGCAAGAGGGAGTGGATTACTCTGGTCTCGAGTATTGTAATTGAGTAAAATTAGGATTCTTGGAAACTAGAAGAATATATCGTTTCGTTTAAGAACAAAAAGCTTTCTACCAAAATCGATACTTATACCTCGATAGGCAGCCAAAACTGCGTTACAAGAATATGTATGCTAACAGTTTTAATATGTCTGTTGATCTTTTTCGCGACTCAACTTCGCCATTCAAAAACTCGATTGTAGCAATTTTGCGTATGCGTAATCTAGCTGAACATGTTACGTTATGATACGCTGTGATTGTCTCCATTTTCTCTCGTTGTTATTACATTGTATTTGATATCAAGGGTAAAAGTATTATTATTATTGTTATCCAAGAAACACAAAGGTGGGATATGTCGAATATCGTGCTTTATTTCGCAAGTATTGGGTTCGGTGTGGAACGCCGCCTTTAGAAATAAAATGACGATCTCCAGGTAAAAAATGAACTATCTCAGTCAAAGTCAGTCTATCATCGAGACTCTGCGACCTAGTTGTCTCATCTCGACAAGCGCTAGGTGAAGCGATATTTCTACGTAAACACGTACGAATCAGCACGCATCGCTTCTGGAAAGCATATCGCCCTGTACAGAGAACGTTACTCTGTTTTATTGCCTCTCGTTTTGCAGTTGGCGCGTTTAATTTCACGAATGCGGTCCCTATCTCTATCGGGAAAGCACTTTTACAGAATTGGAGCGACGGGGCGGAGAACGGGGCGGGGTTCCATATCCACGCGTCTAGGAAAAATCAGACGACTCACACGCGGCGACACTTAACGTTCCCGTTGTTTTATCGACTCTGAAAACACCCGCAGTGATTACAACATTTTTTATTTTGTGTGGAATGTCACAATTGTCACAGCAGAACGTTATTTTACCATTTTAAATAACAATGGATAGTACCGTGGAATAGGCATAGGTCAAAAAATGATAATCAGAGACGAGACGGATTTAAAAGCGAGGAAAGGTAGCCATCTAGTGACCCGAATTATATTCAGAGATGGAAAATGTTTAACCGATTAGAAATTGACCGGTGGATAAGAAAATTTCTTCGACTACTTCGCCAATATAAAACGTTTTGGGCCACGAAAATGATTATTCGATCTACGCGATAGGTTCCATAATAAATAAATCCTGAGCTTCTTAGTCGTAACGCCGGAGTATCTCCGAGGTATTCGAGAAGACGCGAAGCAATTTCCAAGAAAACTAACCAATCGGGGATTCCCCGAGCGGGAAAGAATCACGACGGTTCGACTTCATGGTCGACTGGAGCCACGGACAAGCGTCTCGGGAACGACTTTCGCAAGAATTGTTCAATCAGTCGTCGACGATAAATTCACCGATATAATCCTCGAGGCGTCTTTGGCAGTTTTCCGGAACGAAGTTGCTTAACGAGAATAAAGTGGGCCACGGGAGCCAGACGGTGGGTTGGCCGTCTTCGGCGAAACGTCGAGACGAAGCTTCGCCGTCGACTTCGTTACGCTTATTTAACTCCGAGGCATCCTCTTCGAGGCATCCTCTTCGAGGCATCCTCTTCGAGGCATCCTCTTCGAGGCATCTTCGAGCCAGTTCGACGAGGCGGTTTGCGAATTTATAGCGAGAATTCTCCACCCTTCCACGGAGCAAGCTGGTTACCGACTCTCGACGCTTCTGCAATCACATCCGCGATACATCCCAATTAGTTGTTGTTCCGCTCAACTGGTCGATTTCTAATTGCCACTGACACCGGTTCCCGTTGACTAGACTGCGTCAACGGTCGATTCATCGTCGCGAATCGACGTTTCCTTGGAGTGTTTTAAAGTTGCGAGGGGTGACAAAAATGTGCTCGACTGCACCTTGACGCTAGACAACCACCGGAATGGTCACGGTTACCGCTTTAATCGCTCGCAACTCAAAGACGAAGCATCTGTTGCGATTTTGTCACTCTTGGTTTTCGTTTCGTTTTGTTCCGTAGAATCGTATCCTAAGAGGGTGTCACTGAACGACTAAAAGTACAGGAACCTCGAAGGGAACTACAGGAGCATTATTTTCATAGACTCTGTCGTCGAAGTCTGCGTTGCGTTAATATTGAAACTACGTTTTGTTCAGGCGCCATTTTCGGCCCGGAGCTCGGTGAGGATTCACGTCGTTATAATACCCCCGCGAAGACATTAGAATTTATTTGCATACAGTGGAAGCAGCTTCCCCAGATATGAAATTACCTGCGGATGCGTCTCTACAGCGTGTTCTACAAATAAGCTCCGCGTTTCTCCCAGAAATGTCACGGTTCGCGTCGACGCGACGCCCTTTCAAACGGTGGCTGCCTCCCGTTTCCACGAAAAGCGCTTCTCGTTCCTCTTACTTGGCTGTTTCGAAAACGAGCAAGTCATAATCCGCTGTATCTCGTTGTTCTCCCTTTAGTTCCCGTGTCTCTTACTATCATACTTTATCCCCCCCGCGATGTTTTTTCATTTCAACTTCAAACCACGGCTGCGATCCCTCCCTTGTCTTTATTTGTCCCAGATTTCATCCGCTACGTTCTCCGGCTACTACTTTTTCATGGTATTTCCGTCGATGAACATTTCACGTTCACTTTTTGCAGGATGACGTCCTCAGGGTTTTCTATTCGTCCCTTTTCGACTCACATTTCATTGTTTTCGTTGTTCTTATAATCTCAAATTTTATTATTCGGATGGAGTATATTTCACCACGTGGTTATTACATGTACACGCGTATATTTATAAGGAGAAATTTATTTGGAAACATTAAACTTGCTACTTGATTCAGACAAATTTCTTCGATAGACATAGAGGGAATATTTGTGAGTAGACTGCGGATCTTTATGCAAAATAAAATCTTCGCGAACGTGTTTACAAATATTGAACCTAAATAGGAATTTATTTTATTCTGCAAATATTATAACATGAACTTTACTTCCAATCTTTTTTATATTCTTGCATATCGTTTGCATTTTGTATCCGCAGTCTATTTATGAGACTGATTGTATAATGGAGAGGATTTGAAGTCGATGGTGGATGTAAAACTACCCCTTTGTCTGACCATGCTATTATCCACGATACCATTCATCTCTCCAAACAAAATCATTATATATTCGTACTTTTATCAGTAAACAAAAGCGCGTGTCCCTATCATCCCTTGTTCGACAAACTCTCCCCCTGAACTCATTCCTCTGGCCCTCGTACTCTTGTCGTTTACCCCTGGGTAGGTTCAGGAGCGTGCGTTTCGGTCTTGTCCGGGATTATCGCGGCGGACAAAGTGATTTCCGGTTCTGCACAAGCTCACCTGCAGCGCCACCTCATGATACCTCTCACCTTGGTTTAACCTAATCCCCTTATCTCGAAGATAAACAGATTTGGGAGTCCCGCGGATCCCCGGTCGCGTAATGGTAACCGGTAGTTAGTTATGCGGGGAGCGAACAAGCCTAATGCGTGCAACGTTTCATCGATCGGGGCTGCACACCCTGTTCGAGAAACCCGAGAAACCCTCGGCGATCGCGAGCGTTGGTCTACGTTGCTCCTATTTGATAGCGTCTGAGGGATCGCCTTCATTTTCATGCACGTAATTCCCTGTTATAGGATTTATGCTCTACGGGGGTAGTCGTTTTTACTGTAAGCAGTTTTTCGGGAATTTATTCCGTGGGAAGGATAAATCTGAGATTGTTAACCTTCGTCTGTCATGTTCCTAGAGAACAATGTATTCTTTTTGTATCGACGAAACAAATAATGTTGACGATAGGGTTAATCGAATGGATAACTGAGATATCTAAAAACTCGTAGCTTAGTATGACCACCTATGACTAAACAAAAATAATCAAACCTATCTCCAGGATCAGGTTCTATTTTCGTTACAGAAGCTTCCGTACAATTTCCATATTTTCACGTACGTAGAATTCCAGATTGGGCACCAAGAACGGCGAGACCTTCGAGCGTCTGCCATCGCCAAATCCTCTCGCGTAATTTTGCATTAATTTTCTGGATCCCTCCGAGCGTAACGTTCGACCGTTTCGTGTTCGCGTTGCTCACGGAGTCGCCGCGATGTAACCGCTGGGAATCGATGCGTTATCAAGCCTTGGATTCGCGCGTGTTTGTCTAAAATTTTTAATGCAACCTTTTAACGGCTCGCTCGAGTGCTCGTGACGCGTTCGCGCTTAGAGTGGCCGGGACGATACGGGGTGAAAACTATCGCGAAAAATAGTGGAGATAGACGCTTCGATATCGAGGATCGAACATTTCCGAGAGCGAGCACTGTTGGAGACCGTTCCATTCCGGGAGATGGTCTTTTAATCCTGGTTTATGTAAAAAGTAGAATTCGTTAACAATGAATAGAAATTTTCAGCTCGAAAATTCAGATCGAAAATTCTTGATCCACCCTCGATTAAACATTTTCTATCTTTAAGCGAGGAACCACTGTGTCCGCTAGATACAACAGGAGGACTTAAATACCAATGACAAGGAAAATTCCTCTGCTCACCCTCGGTCAAAGATAACCCACGTTCCCAAAGACATCAATTTTAGCAACAAAATCAGCGGAAATAAAAACGAAGACCTTTGTTATCTCAAATATAAGCACCTGCACGCACCATCGTATTACTCGGAGTTAAAACGAACTTTTCATCGTGCATTACGACGCAGAATGTGTCTAATGGTTTCCAAGGGGGGTGCCCCGTCACCCGACGCTCTAGTGTCAAAGGGTTAATGCAGACGCAAATAGTTTCCGCCAGGGAGGCCGCGAAACAATCGTCCCTTCAACGAACGCGTCCTGGCAAGAGAAATTGGTCGATGATTTCCCTGTTCGCGAGCCAGAACGATCAGCTTGGCTGCTTGATTACGCACGCATAAAGCTCTCGCGTGCGCTGATACGGTCCGTCGAGCGCGGATTTGCAGCTGCAGCGTTTCGTTGGCTCTCGAATAGGCTCCAAAGCGCTTTTTCGCAACTGAAACCCCGGCTTACGTCCACTTTTGTTTCGAAAATTTTTCCCTAATACGCGAACGTCGCGCTAACAAACGCGTAAACATACACGTTTACGTCGCAGGTTGTTCCCAAGTAATTTCTATTAATAACGAATACTTGGATACAAAAATGTCGATTCGATGTAAAAACAACCGCGGCAGTTTGCACGCGGTCGCGTACAAATAGCTGGTGATTTCGTTACACGAGTCTCGCCTTGTTCTCGAAGCACTACCGACTCCGTCTGAGAAGTTTGATCTAGAATGGCCGAAGCGTGAAACTTTCCAGACGATTCTCTTCTTCGTCGAATTTTGGTAAACGTAAACTCGTGTGACTGTCGACGAGAAGTGGCTCGTATAAGATTTCGAGTTCAGTCCTGGCCCTCTGGGAACGGTCGACCGTTCTTTTTAAAAGCACGTCCTTTGTTCTCGTCAGTCTCGCGTTTGCTCTTCGAGTTTCCTGAATCTCCCGTTCGCGAAGAACTGGTACACTTGATAATAACGCACTTCACACCACGACGACCATCATCGATACTAGAAACGAATACCGTCAAATACAACAGCTCATCGTGAGAATACCAAAATGCATAATGATATCGGGGAAAGAAGCCTGCTCACCTTGCGCAACAACCAACATTCGACGGCGTCGAGTTACTCGCTACCGTAAGCACAGCTTTTCTTTTCTTTTCATTTTCTTTTTTTTTTTTTAATTCTCAAAAGGAGAACGTTGAATATCGAATGGCGTTTGTAATGGGGAACGACGTCGACGACGAGCATGCCACTCGATACCCTTCAGGGGGAAGGCATAAAAAATTTCATCGCGGTTAAAGGCGAGGGCGGACGGTCGTGCGTTAGAAATGAATGTAGAATACGATCCGTGGCGGGTACTCCGAGGGAAAAAAGCGAGGACGAATGAAAAATAGCTCGCTACGTTATACCGGAGGAGTTCTTCGGAGTAGCTGTATACGAGGGGACCAAAAGGGATCGCCATTAATACATTTTACCCCTGTGGCAGATGAATTGAAGATACGGGACGAGATAATCAGTCGGAGGATCTCCTAGGAAGGGTGCCCAAGACGTGTATAGTTCCAACGTGATGTACGATATGAGAGCCGGTGCAATGCTTCGCGATAAGAAAATGAGTCGCCGTGGATAAGCTTTGGACGGATAGCAGGGTGCTTGGTTGGGGATTAGTAATTATACCGAAAGTATTATCGAAGAAGGAAATTAATGTACAGTAACGATTCGATGGTGTTTAGCGAAATTAAATTGAAGAGAAACTAGGATAACTTGAGATAACTTCAATAGAGAAAGTACATCGAAGAAAAGTATAGTAAGCGTAGATATTCGAGTCTACTGCTTCTCAGCTCTGTGTGGCTAGTAAGGGGTACGTTCCACTTTGATTTGCATGTCCGAGTCGCGGTATCGTAGCGGAGAGGAAGAGAAGTAGTAGAAACGAAAATAAAGTCACAGTGCGCGTAGATACTCCAGTCTGTCCAGACACAGGTGCATACTACTTGCAATTGTCCGATCAGCGACAGGTACACTCCACTTAAGCTTCCGCGACCAAGTAGCGGTATCATCGATGAAATAGCTAAAGATCCAGAGCACACGAGTTACTATATTTGTCAAAAAAAGCCTGACAAATTATAACACGTGCCCAGATTTTCGTTGGTTTACCGCATCCTCTTCGAAACACCCTCGACGCCACGCACGAAGCTCGACGTGACCATCATAAACGTGTTCCAGCGACCGCAAAGTTTATTCTCGCTCTCCCTTTTTTCCAAGCGTTTTTTCTCTCAAACGGCCAGGACGAAATGGACAGTCGACGAGCCGAGTAAATTAACGAACAAAAGTGCAACGGGCGATAAAATCGCGAGGAAGGGCGCGCCAGCCGAGCTGAAAGACACGGTTCGCGTCTTCGCAGTCGCGAGTGGTAGTCGTTATTAAAGAAGACGATAGGCGACGGCGAGGAACACCCTTTGGCGAGATCTTACACCTCGTCGAATCGAGACGCCACGAACCAGACTCCTCGACGACGATTAGAGTTCTCCGTGAAGGAAGAAGACACCACCGCCGCGGTCGACCTTTCATCCCCGTTTTATTTTCCCTCGGGCTCTCTTTCGCGCGCCTTTAAAGTCGTTAGCTCTCTCGACAGCGTCTCCCTCGACTACCCGACGCTTCCAGCCTTCGTTATTCGACGTGTTGCTTCCCAGCGGCAACGTGACGCCGCGTACGACAATTGTATTCGTGGGAGAACGAGAGTTCGGTCTCGGATTGCTCTTTCTGCTTCCCATCGATACACGTGACCGCTTGTTTAGATAATTCATCGATTTCGTTATTTCTAGTTCGACGTGTTGCATCCCACTGGCGCCCTGACTCTATAAATGACGATTCTACTCATAGGAGAATTAACTCTTTGCACTCGAGGCTTTTTTTCCGCAGACGAACCAGCAACTCGAGACATTTCGCAGCATTTCTGGTGAATTTCTTACCTCCAACTTGAAATGATTACACTTTGTGTATCTTTACACCTTTACGAAGATAGTTTTTCCTACAATAATGTTTGTAATTTTGCTTTTATTCAAATGAGGGTAACAAGAATCTTATCTTTATTTGAAGGAGTATCATTCTACACTTCATAAGATTATACATAAAAGCGAGATAAAACACGTTTAAGGCGAGATTAGCGCAGATAAAAGCGATGTGTGAATAAGGCCCAAAGAGCTTAGAAACTCACTTCAAAGAAACTAAACAAAAAAAATTATTGTCGCGCATCGAGTCTCCGCATCAAACCAACCAGTGAGTGAG
The DNA here is from genome assembly GCF_026283585.1 of Hylaeus volcanicus. Lineage (NCBI taxonomy): Eukaryota > Metazoa > Arthropoda > Insecta > Hymenoptera > Colletidae > Hylaeus > Hylaeus volcanicus. The sequence goes on from NC_071979.1 coordinate 23,551,716, forward strand.
AGTCACCTCTCGAGTGCAAAGGATTAAAGATCGCTTTAATTTCTCCTATCGATACATACGGTTCTTTGCCGATTTGCCATTGCAACGGCATCGCGCCTCGATAAACGCGAAGAACTGCCTTCGAAATTCCCTGTCAACGCTCGGTTTCCCTGACTCGTGGTCTCCCTCGTCGTCCCGCTATGGTATCATAAATTACCGAGCGAATTTATCTACGCAATTCAACGTGTCGCCACGCTATCGAGCGACGTCGAACTCTCGATCACTTACGAATCATTGAACATCACCCTGAGAGAAAACCCGACTGACACTCCTCGAAAACGACCCTCTTTAGTACGGGAAACGAAAAGGGGCCAACGCGAGATATTACGTCCCATTTATCCCTTCGCGATGATTTAACAACAGCTCCATCGAACAGGATTTCGTTCTTTGCGGTTATCGCCGTCGGGGACGGGATCGTAGACTAGATTTTTCTCCGCTGATATTTATATCGCAATTTTTTTCACTGTGAAAAGCGGTCAGCGTCGATTATTTTTTTAATTAAAATTGAAACGTTTACGTCGGAAACACTCGCGTCTAATCGACGTCGGGGGCAATCGCGTTGCGAGTTTCTCTCCGTCGATTCTATCGCGTTATACCTAAAAGACAGGCAGAGATTTAAAGTTCGACTCGACGACGATAAAGATTGCAATCGATTGACGATAAATTCCGTTTCGGTGGCTTCGCCTCGGACCTTCGTTTCGCTCCAGAGTCTCCGGTGATTTACTCCAACGGTGCTATTGATACTGGAACGCCTAAACGTACGAGCGTTGTACGCGTCGCAATCACCGAAACAACGTAACTCTGATGAGGGTGTATTACGTTGCTTTATCCAGGATAACAGACTTTCATAATTCAAAGGGGGAAGAAATAATTTTATCTTTCTGCTACGTTGTATGAAGAATTTGTTACGTAGAAAATAACCAGACGGTCGAGTAGAAATAAATTCCTATCGAATAATTGCTTTATTTTTTTTTTTTTTTTTTTTTAATTTGCTACGTGTATCATTTAATCAGTTAAAAAGAAAACGAAGAAGAACAAAAGCGCGCGAGATGTGGCCAGAATCTTTTATTAAAAACGTACCTTCAATTTAATTATCGGAGCTGGAAGTCCCGCTTCAAAGGAGCAGGAGCGCAGTTTCAGAATTTTAAACGAACCCTCTGGAAAACTTGTACGCACGCTGCAGCTTTCTCGACGCTTAATCAATTTTGTTAGGGAAAAATGTCCAGTATGATTTGCGCCGCTGGTGTCGCGGAAAAAAATATTTAGGTGCGATTAGCCGCAGGATGGGCGGGCTCGTGGGTCGGGCGAAACGGAAGTAATAGTGGGGTCAGTGGTAGTGAATCGTACATGGTCGGACGTGGTTCGAGTCGGATATAACGAACGTCGTGCAACTTTTAACGGGTGGCCCGTTTCGAAAATAGATTCCAATGAAATTTACTCACACTGACGTCGACTTGAACCTCCCCTATATAAGGGATTTTTATTTATCCACATTGCTATTATATATACAAAAAATTATAGAACCCACTTACTGATGCCAACACATTTTTCAGAAACTCAGAATCGATTTCTCTTTCTCCCTAAAGTATATGTTTCAGTGCGGATAAGTGGAGGGTATCCTTAGCTTGTCGAACAAGCTCAAGTAGCGTGTACCAGTGTTTGGTCAGACCCGAACTCTTGTTCTCCTCAAGAAAAATCACAGAACTATGTTCTCGACTTATATTTTAGTATTCCTCTCGATAAACAAAATTGGACAAAAAAATGAAGAATCAAACGGGATAGGATCGAGGGATATTTGCAACGAAGCATTCTTCGACGTTCAAAGAGACGGTTTGAAATCCCCTGGAAAAATGGTCGCTCCAGTTCTCTTTATTCGGTCCACGGGAAACGTTCCCTCGTGGAACAGATATAAAAGGAGAATCGTAAATTTATTTTCCCATCGGAACCCGACGAGCCATCGATGATATTTTCGACGGAATACCTGACGGAAATTTGACGAGGGAGATCGTCCCTTCCAGGGGAAAACGACGATGTTAAACAAAAGGAGAAACGCGAGTTCGCCACCAGCGAAATAAGATGGAACACACGTGTCCAGGTGACAAACACTGCAGTCGTAAAGTACAATCACTGGGAAGTTATGGCGTACCCTTTGTTTATCGTCGGTCTTTGATTTATCGAGATTTATTCAATGAATAAACATTCCCCGCCCCCATTTTTTTTTTAAATAAGCGAAGACTGATAATTCAGTCTTGCAAGTAAAAAGCATTTAATTTTATTATACTGCAACGGAAGCAGGAAAATAACAAACTCAGTGCAGAAAAAGTGCTCCGTGCTTGCTTTTTCGATTAATAATATCATCGAGTCTGATAACTTCACCAGCACCAGAAGAATTTTTGTGTTGCACTCCAAAGACATACTAAATGAACGATAACAATTTCATACATATCGGGTATAGGTTCACTTGAAATAAATTCTCGGAGAATGCTTACTTTCCAGTCAGGAGAAGTCACGCTAGCATCGATGACTATTACGAAGCCGTGATCTTTCGTCGAATTTAGCGTCGAGTAACGATCGATTTCTCATCCGTGTTTAAAGGAGAAGCACTCGTGTATCGCGTAATCCACCCCCCGCTTTCTCCGTTCATCGAATCGTCTATTAATGGAGTAGCGTGGTCTAGTAGATTTGATTCCAATAATGGAGCAGGAGCGTAGGCGTGTGGCTAGCATGCGATACTCATGATTTTCCTAATGGAGGATAATTTAGACAGTAATTAAGAGGTCGATCGAACGCTGAGTGTATTATAGAGACAAAGAAAGATCGGGCCTGTGTTAACAGGGATGTGTGCCATGAGTAAGTAGAACGCGGACAGGGCAAAGTTAGTTTCAACCTAACCCAACGCGTTTTCATTCCAGGACTGATCTTTCCTTTTACCATGAATACATTTCACCTATTCGGTATGATTTACCTGTGTGAATTTAACGTTCCACACGGGCGTTACTTTTGAAGAATTATTCTACGCTGTATAGATTCCACTTATTCACGTTAGCATATTTTTGGAACATTCAGGATTAATGTCTCTTTCCCTAGGTGGCCAGACAAACTCAAGTAGTGTGTACCTGTGTTTGGTCAGACCACAACCCCCGCGGTACGCTATAACGAGTGATATTTTTCTCCTTGTACAATACCAGGCCCGCGAACCAGATGTATTTTCCTTCCATTTCTTTCTTCCGACCCCGACCATCCCTTCGACCACTCATTTCACGGAATTCCGGGAGAAAAGGTCAACCACCGCGGGCCACGGGAACAATTAACGTGTTCCCGCGCGGAACGTCGCACACACGACGCGTGCCGATTCCTTTTATTTCTCCTTCTCGGCCCCACGTCGAACGCGAAGGTCGTCGCCGACAAACAAACCGAGAAATAACAGGCGGCAATTAGTCTCGCTTCCGGTTTACCCGAAGGTAACAGACGGAGAAATAATTTCGAGGCCGTTTCGGATCGGCTCCTTTTAGCGTTTCATTTTCTTCTTGCCTGGCTGGCAGGGGTGGACCGGAGGAGGACAAAAAAAAAAAGAGGAAAACCGAGAGAAACGAGGAGAAACCCATTTGTCTCGCGAGGAGCCACGGCTGGGGCACAATACAAAGTAGCCTCTTTAACTCTCTGCAGGACGAGCTCGCGAGAGATCGCTGTTAGACGTGACGACCTCTTTCAGGGGGTTGGCTCGTAATTTGTAAGAGTCTGGTCCTGGGCTACCCGGGGATTTGGCCCGCATTTAACGATACAAAGACGAGGGAGATAGGACGGGGCATTAAAAAGTCACGTCTACCTGTCGCGCAGCCCTCTTCAGCAACCTCGGGAAAAATCGAGCTCGCAGAAGCCGAGGGACTGATTATAAGTCATGGAATTTGTATTTCTTCTTCTTTTTTTTTTATGGTATAGTTCTAGCGGCTCGGTTTGTATTTAGTTTCCGTTAAATATGTCGTAAGGTGTACAGGCGTAGGGTATGTATTATATACACCGACAACGACAGTATGTATTATAAATCGAGTTTTAATTAAGCAAACGTACGACTCGGAGACGTAACGATAAAAAGAGAACAGAGGAACTCTCATCGAGCGTCATCTTGAACAAATGAATTTCTCGCGGAATACTTTTCTCTCGGGGAAGACTTCTCGTCGTCGAGAAGGTTAATGAAACCACCTCAGAAAACTCCCCGCCCCCCTCTCCCTCTCCCCCTCTCCCCCTCACCCTTCCACCCACCCTCCTCCCTGTTCGTTCTGATGGATCTCGATAAAAGGAGAAATTAATAAAACATGGCTACGTTGTTGCTGAATTTCTTCCTATATCAGTTCGGAGGGTGTCGCATTTTCTCGTTCTGAATATCGAAAACATTCATCCAACAAAAATTTTAGGATCGAGCCCGGACTTCGTTTAAATTTTAATTTCGTTTCGTTATACTCGATCTTGAACTTAATTTATGGGAAATTTGTATTTATTATCGCTAAATTTATATCTACGGACAACGTTGTAATCGTCTCGGTTTAAAATTTTTTGGGGCTTGAGGCGCCGAGAAATGCAAAAAATCCGAACTATGCGAAGGTGGGTGGGGACGGAAGTTTATCGACAGCAATATTTTCCCCTCTGTTATATTCAACAGCCAGGAAAGTAATTAAACGCGCACGAAGAAGCGGCAAACCCTCCGTGACTCAACCGTACATATATACGTATACCGCGAGGAGTCGAGCTCCGTATCTCAATTAATTTAATTAAAATATAATATCAAAGGATCGAATTGAATTCATCGAATGGGAAATAAAGTTTGGACTTTGTGCATCGGCGAATGACGAGGCGGGCAGCGAGCCATTATCCAAATTAGTGAATTTCCACTTAAAATTAAATACAGTTAGAACCGTTAGTTTCTGACTTAATTAACATTGAACTGGGCAACGCGAGACAAAATTTATGTTTTAATCGTTTGCGCGTCAGTGAAGGATAATAAATCACTGTCCAATAAAAACGGGTAATTAAATGCTCCATTGAAATTCGGGGGAAAAGCTGGTCGAGGAGAGCCAGGGCATGCCGGTCGTATTTCTTTTCCTGTGTGAATGATAAATGATTTTTCAGGGGTATCTACCCAAAGTTTTAAGTAATAATGCATTCGTTATTTAATGAAACTATTTATTCTACATTAAAAAAACCTCGACCATTTGTCATGAAATATCTTCGTCACATCGTTGATTTAATCGTTAACTCCGCCCACAGTCGTCGACAAGTACAACGCGCGACAGATAGGGTATTGCGAACCTTGTTTATAGAGAAACAACCACCACCACCACCCCCCGGACCCACCCCCACCGTCGAACCACCTACACGTGACATCCAGCCGTGGGCGATAGCTAATGACTCGTGGGTAAACTGACGAGAGTTCGCGTTTCTTTTTTTTTTTTTTCCGCGATCCGTAATTTGTCGAATTCGCCCACCGGGTCACTGGGTTAAAGCGCGTGTTTCGCGCGTGGGAGACGCGCTACCCTTTCCGCGAATTCGCTTGTACGCCGACCCCCCGAGTTGCCTCGGTATTACGTACGTACGCTCGTCGTTGAGAAGCACGTGGCACGCCCACGCAACTCGAATCGTAACGGCAAGTATTTTGCCTCGAATAACAATCCGTCTCCGAAAGATCGCTCGACGGACTTCGTAGCAATAATAGACGCGGACAGTTCTCGAATTTCGGGCCGGAAATAGTATCTCCAGGAAGGGGCTTTTGTTGGGTGGAAGACAATAGTTAATTAGGATGGTTCGTGTAAAATATAAAATGAGATTTTGAAATCGTTGAGAAATCTTTGTATCGAAAGATTAATAACGAACAATGAATAACGAACTTTGAATAAGGAACAGTTATTATATATATATATTGTGTGAAGTTGAATATAAATACGAGGAAAAAAACTGGCGAAATAAAAATTAACTGAGCGCTCTCTATTCACGTATGTTTGCACAGACCATATGTCGTCGACTAACTAGTCAAATCATATATCGTCTTCCTCGTTACTGTTGACAGTCCGTCACCTTTAATGTTTTCGTACAGCGCCGGCGATTTGTTCCTTTGCTGTTTACGTATTCACACGGATAACACACATACACATTTTCTTTTATTTATTTTCGCATTATAGAATGCTAATATATATATATATTTTCAACGGGATATATGGTATAGAAATATTTCTCACGGAACAAAGTAGCGTAAGGGAGCGTTCCTTCATATTTTTGACGTCTTATGTATTCTTAAGGAGGCTCTACTACATGTACCCTCGGACCATTTTCTAAATCAATATACGTTCTTTAGATATTTTTCTATTATGCATACAATTTTCGATCCAAACTCGGCGTCAATTACTTTGTAGCGCGTAATTGAGTGTGTTGAGAACGCATTTTCCTATAAGAGCCCACGTTAAACAGTGAAAAATCGAAACATTTATTTCTTAGCTTTTAGGCACCCTAACCTTCCCAAAATTTGTGTGGGTGTTTTTGGGATAAAATCTAACCCGTATACAAATTTTTATAATCTCCTTGGCGTTATTTCTATTTGCACTAGAGCCTCCTTAAGCAGCAAACAGTGCCAAAGATGGATGCGTCAGTGACAGTGCACATTCTCTGTGCATGACAGTGCCATTCTAAAGTATCAAACAGTGCCTGGTCGAGTCTGTCAAGTATCAGACCCTATTATCATCGACCCAACAGCCCCCTCCACCGATATCTTTGCGTGAACGTTGTGTTTTCATTGAGTAAGTTCAAAAAGCATTTGACCCAGGCCCGACAAAGGATTAATATCTCCCCTGAGCCGTCTCTCTGGGTCTTTCCAGTTACCAGTGGAGCATTTGCCCGCGAATCCCGGGGTCGATATTTCCCATAACACCTCATTTACCCCGCGCAGAGATCACAAAGGCCCGTCTCTCGAAGAGGCTTGCCCCCCATTCCCCGGCAACTCACATTTCACGACCGATTGTTTCGTTCTCGACAATTTCTCGTTATACCCTACAATGCCGAGACTCGTGGCAAACAGAGCTAATAGTAATACAATAATCTTGTTCTTTGTTACCCTGTCTCTGTCTCTCTCCGAACAATGCACCCTTTATCTATCCGCATGACAGCCCATTATTCCTCGTTCTTCACTGACGATTGATCAATATTGGACGGGAAACATGCTCGAGACAGTTATTTATTAACTTGTTAATAATTTACACCGAGTAGAGAGAGAGAGAGAGAGAGGCTTTCTCGGGTTGCAGGGCTTCTAACGGAATCGATTCACTGATCGAAGTTTCCGACAACATGGGATCGAAATTAAAATATCGTAGTGGAACTATTTATCGAATAAAGAAACGTACGTTGACGTTGAAACAATTTTCGTTCGGGTTGATTAAAATTTATATTCAAAGACTACGTCGATTTCCTTTGAACTCAGTCGATACTGTCTAAAGGTCGATTCAGACTATACGACACGGACCGTCACGTTCCGGCAACGACACGTACCGACACCGACACGACAAAACATTCAAACACGCGTTTCAATCACGGTGTAAGAAAGATAGGTGGACCGACTACGCTAGCCCCACCATAAAATTGCTGCGATCTTAAAGAAATATTTACTTGTCCCTCCTGCAGAAGGTATCAGTGTAACATTTGAACGATATCACGTTTACTTTGTTATGTTTCATGCTAGCCTAATCGCCCTGTCCTCGTCTCTTCTGCAATTGTTGTATCGCCCTCTCTGTCCTTATCCCGGAGTTTCCTACTTTTTCCGCAAGAAGTAAACGTGATATTGTTCACATGTTACCACTAATACCCTCTGCAGGAAGGACAAGTAAATATTTCTTTAAAATTACAGCAATTTTGTGATGGGGGTAGCGTAGTCGGTTCACCTATCTTTCTTACACCGTGGTTTTAATGGAACTATTCACACGAATCCCGTTGACGGAACGTACGGGTCGGTGTCTGTTAAGTGTGAATAGTTCCATTGAAACGCGTGTTTTACTGTTTTGTCGTGTCGGTGCCGGTACGTGTCGTATAGTCTGAATCGATCTTGATAATAATAAATTTTCTCCCCATTGGACAGTGTTTAAAGTATCCCCATTACTCGACTCGGCAGGCAGCGCTGTCGTGTCGCTAAAATAAATCCCTCGTATCGTCGACGTTCCTAATCGTCCCAGGAATCGTGAGAAGGGATCGTAATGGTCTGTCGACCGACGGGGTAAATCTCCTTCGGCTCGCAGCGCCGCATTCCACAAACAGATCGATGAATTTCTGCTGCGAGCAGGACCGGTAGTCGCCTAAACAGGCTGCGTCGTGCACTTCCGTGCTGGAATCCTCGTTGTTAATTGACGGTGAAATCAGTCCGGCTGGAAATTCGTGGAATCTTCCAGTGGGCTCCCGTTTCCTCGATCCTTTTTGCCCGTTCCACATCTCTCGTCGATCGACGATTACCGGTCCTCGTTTCATTCTCGTAGTTGGGTTTATTACGACACATAACTGCATCTTGCATTCATAAATATATTATTTATTTCCATTATTCATTCCGTACAATCTCGATGCAGCGAGGGCATATCATCGTTATTAAAGCAACAGTGCCTCCAACTGTTTATTTATATTCGAAAACTTCAATTACGTTCAACGAATGGGATGCAGCTTTTCATATCGATGGTCTCGCGTTTCAGAATAAACTCGCTAAGCAATTCCTCTATTTAAAATTTAAATAAAAATTTTTAATTCGCTAGCTGGATAACCGAATGAGTCCCACGCATTAATATTTAGTAAAATATTACTCGAGCCAAGTGCACAGGGGGTGTTTGGGAGTCGTCGGTGGCGCTATCGGCGAGAGCTTCCCAGGCCGGCCTCCGCCCCGGGGCCTGGGGGAGCCAATAACAGCGATATACCTAGTGTACACACGCCAACGATCTTCAACCATGCGAATGAAAATCCCGCGGAGGTAAACTGCTCCGGTTCGAACTCTAATTTACGAGACCGGGCGACCGGCATCCAGCGGTACGAGTTTATAGAACGTGTCTTTTGATCTTCTCCTTTTCGTTTCTCCGTCGTGCTCCGTCTATTTCCTCTCCAATTTCCGTTCCCTTGTTTGCCGTTCCCTCCGTCGATGACGTTCGATAAATATTTCACGTGTTGTCGATACCGGCCAGACGCGTCTCCGTTGCGATTGTCCTCGTCGTCCTTGGCTGAAAAGAATCCCGAGAGGTCCGAACAAAACCCGCTGGAATCGTTTTCGACAAAAAAAAGAAACGATTAAAAGAAACAATTAAAAATTGAGAGGAGGAATTTTAATTCACGGGATGATACGTCCTTAAAATACTTCCCGTCTGCGTCCCGTGTAAAAGGCACCTAGTCAAATATTATTTCGGCGGTACGAAAGCTCGTCTGAATGATGTACGATTTTTAAAAGCTCCCCCGTGTATTATGCAACGGGCGCGCTCCGTTCAGAGGACACTCGGAAAAACATTTTCTTTTTTTCTTGCCCGGGATTAAAATTCGAGTATCGCGTGATTTTCGGGGCGTGAAACTGGTACCGGAGTGAAGTGCAGTCGTGAATTTTGAACAACGTTTCTTTTTGCCGTGCACTTCGAATGGAAAAAAAGTAACTCATTTACTTTTTATTCTATCCGGAAAAACGAATGACGGTGTACTTTGTAGCGTTTAAGGTGTCGGGAGGTAAAAAGAAGCCACGGAGCTGCGAGCGCAACCCTTTCCTCGGAATTCAGGGGGTGGAGTCGGGTATAGTGCGAGCGATTCCCGTGTCGGTGCTCCTATGAGAGCACCCTCGCCTCCCCCCTATCACCCAGGAGGGGCTCCGTCGAAGGTATCGTGCGCACGAAGCCTACGGAGCTGGAAATCGAGGGTGCTTAGCACGCGACTTCGCAAGGCCAAGACGTGGGAGGCCATTTTATAACCAATTAGTGTCCCTCTTTAAGAAACTGCCTACGGTTGTAGTACTCCAGTGTCCTTCGGTTCGGTCGAAGTGGCCTAAGGGGTTGGAGAGGGGGATATCGCGGTTCGGGTGAAAAATAGAAAATCATTGTCCCGCGATGACTACCGCTTTTCAGACAGAGTCACGAACTCCGGGAACAATGGGAGTTTATCGTCGTTATTAATCGAAGATGACGAGGCGGCCCGGTTCGGGGTTTATTTCTGCCGCGTTGGGTTTCCTGACGATCCGCGGACGGCCATAGTTTGCTTTCGCCGGCGTTCGCGCCACTCTCGTTATCTCGGAGTCGATTCTCGAATTAAACCGTCGAAGGTGTCTGGGTGAGGTTTCTAAAAATGGAGAAAGGACGGGACGCGGTCGGGGCACGGATGGCGCGTGCGGGTGTACGGTGATTCCCTTGCGGTAAAACGAGTCGAAAATGTGACGCATCGTTTTCTCACGAGGGTCTAGTTTTCGGAGAAATCGATCTTTAATGGCGCGACTACTAATTATATCTAGAAAAAGAATATTACTCGAGCTGGGACGACTCGGATTGGATTATACTTCGACGTCGGGATTCCTCGCGTAAAAATTGAGTCGAACATTTGCGATACATTCTTTTTCCCGCGGGGTTTCGTTTCCGAGAATATCGATCTTGAATACTGGCGCACGTGTAACCTGGCGGCTGTGTCTGATAATTACTCGTTATTACTACTGGTGTTTCTATGGTACTCGTTCCAATTGATTGGAAGTAGTTGGAAGATAATAAAGCCGATGGTGTTATCCGTTTAATTGGTAACTAGACAAAACGTAATAACGCCGATGGAAGCCTGAGAAAATCGTCCATTATTTACAAACATCGATACAAGTAGAAAAGGCAGGTTATAATCAGACGCATCTTTGGCATTCATTGTCTCGAAAACAGAAGCCTGTATGACAAAATTTATTGCACATTTTTTTACTCCTATTTAGATAAAGAATCGTTCCTTTGCCCGTTTTCACCCCTCACCCTTATCCAACCCTTACAATCGTCGATCTAAAAGTGTCTCGTTAACCCTTTGATTTCCACATAACGTAAAAGCTACCAGTTAAATATTTCTCGGTACATCAACGAGTACTGAAAACATTTTAGATCCTGAAAATGTTTTGCCATTTTTCACCCATTATTTTCATACGAAACTTTGAGTTTCGAAGTTCGTGTACACGCGGCGAAAATATTTTTCTTGTTTTCGGAGGATAAATCCTGCCGCAATATTTCAAGGATTTTCAAGTTCGGCGAACGTTTGCGCGAAGCTAAATGGGAAGGTAATATATCGGCGCAAACGCGAAAATGCAATATTTTAAGAATCACGCAGTTAGATTCGATAACAGTGTATCGCCGAGGATCGTTTGTTACACACCAGATGACGTTATCATCGTTTTCACTCGGTATTATTTCGTTTCCCTTTTTCCATTGTGCTCTCTCGGCGTACATTTGCGCTGAATGAATGCGTATCATCATTAATACTTCGCAAACGATAGAATCGATAAATTTTCTTCGTACTCCGAATGGAATATCGTTAAATAAACGAATTATAAGTTGTGAGACGCGGGTTTGTCTGCGAATGAAATGATGGAGAATGTCTGGAAAGGGGGGGGGGAGGGTGGTGGTGGTGGGTGGTTTAACAGCGAAGGCCTGGCTTAAAGGAGCGACCCCCTCGGGGGAATTGAATTTTTCTATTTAATCAGATCTCTTAACCTTCTTTCAGATCCCTGACCGCACGGAGGAATCAAACGGCGGCCGTTTCGCTCGATCGCTGGAGGATTATCCTGTCCTGTAGTCCCAGGGATCCGATTTTAATGAAAGCTTTTCCCGGTAAGTCCCTCCGCCATGCGAATTCTTCGCCGTCGATCCACGATCGCCCTCGATAAGAATCGAAATCGAGAGATTCGTTTACTTTCGTTTCGGAAGCTCGAGGGCCGTTCGAGGACTGCGTTTTTATAGTGGCACTTTCTGCGTCCATTTCGAGACGGTTTAACCTCTTCAGGGATACTGGTATGTTTACTTTTTAAATTATTTCAACACTAAACCTATCGACATTTAATTTGTAACTGCTTCTAGCAAAAATTAGTCTCAGGGGACCTAACCCTAAGTGAGGGTAGACAGATGGTTACCCAACCTCAAGCTCGAATCATCAAGCCCTATTTTAACATGCTAGAAATCATAGTTAGATCTGGCTTCCAATTTGCAAATCACGATCTAACGTTTACTCGAAGTAAATTCCCAAAAGAAGCCTACCTTTCTGAAAAAAACCACCCCCTTATGAATCGATCCAGGCGACGTGGTGCAATCTTTCTAAGATTCTTGCGTGGTGTTCGCGCAATCTGGAATGCATCCAGCGGAGGTCTCGGAAATATCTCGTCTCCAGCATTCCGTGACTGTGCTCGCGACGCAAAAACACGCGCGGAATGTGTTACATCCGGTCCGTGGGAGCCTCTACGCGTAGACGACATTTTATTGCAACCCTTGGGAGCCCTTTTGCCTCTCGCTGCGGTGGAATAAAACCGATCGGTGCTACGAGACTCTCGTTCAGCGACGGGGTGCATAGTTCGCGAAAGAAAGCCTCGTTTAACGAGCTTCGTTCGCCGGCAATGCGATTACACTTGTAATAAAAAGTAGCGTCGATATTCGTCGACGTTCCATCAATGGTCGACTCGTATCGGTTAATACCGATATAATGGCCGTCTGGACCGAATCGTTCCACTCATTATGTAAAACGGTGGGGCTAATTCACGCATTCGTACGGTATCGAACGGCACGCTTGAATCGTTTACTCGAAATCACGCGAAACCTACTGTATCGGGGCAGGAAGTAATTCTAGGCGAAGTAGATTACGTTCGTGGAAGAATTACGGATGGGATAACCGTTGTGTCAGGATTGAAAAGATAGAAAACCTCCCTTACATTTTTTTAGCAACCTTGACTAGCTAAAAATATATCCAAAATCGATACCTTCCCAGCTTTCAAGTCCCAAGCTTTAAACCAGCCGCAACTAACTCACTTTTCCTAACGTACTTTCCTTATTCGTGAAAATTTGGAGAAATGCTTCGTATAAATTCCAAAGGGGATTAAATTCCGCGCAAAAAAGTTAAATAAACTTTCCCCCTATCGTTTCCAGTAAACCTCTCCCAGGCTTTGGAAGTCTCGTGTTTGTCTCCGTCAATTTTTAGCCGTATCCCCTTTTGATAAATTTCTGGTCGCGCGTGACCCGGGCTAATCCGCCGAATCAAAGTTTGTTCTGGTTCCCGGGGCCGTAGCCTAAATATCCTGATCCCGATTACACCTCCGAACTTCTCGGCGTCGCGTTTCGCGTCGTCGCGCGGTGACGTTTGCACGCGACGACGCCTCCGCGACTCGAAAACTCCGCGGAAACTTTCCGAGAGGATTTCTGGGAGATAAAGCTCCTCGGGACACGGACCTGCTCGTGAGCTCTTTTTTTTTTTACCTCGGGAGGTTAATGCATCCCGCGGGACGTGGATCACCCGCGGCGAATTTTTGATCGGGGTCCGTTTCATTGCGAAACTTTCCGCCAGGAAATATCGTAACGACGCGGTTGGCGCGTTCGGGGAGGTCCGAGCCAAATGTTTTGGCCGCCAGGATCATCCAGTAGTGTTTTATTTAAAAGCTAGTGGTTTCGGAGCGGGGGAAAAGTGGGAAGTGGTATCTTGGACAGGAAGTTTTCATGGCTTAATTGTGAGCGAGAAAGATGGCTGGTGGTTCAGTTTATAATTGAAGATGGAACGTAGCTCGGCAGCGAGTAAGGTAGCCATCTAGTGGCCAGGATTAGAGTTCAAGATGGAAACAGAGCTGGTAGCGAGAAAAAGCGACTCGAATAGAGCCGAACTACGAAGAAGAAGACTTTTTAACGAATTCGTCGCGTAAACCCGCAAGCTGTATCACGCTCCAGAGGCTGAGCCATGGTTGAATGGTCTGTTGCGACGATGAAAAGAGAAGAATTGAAGATAAACGCGGCCGAACGTGGAACAGTTTCTTGATAAAGGGCGAGAACCGAAACCCGTGGAAATGGCACGCGCAAAAATGTTTCCGGAGCTTCGTCCGCTTGAAGTGGCCGTCGAGTGATCTCGAGGACGTCCCGAGCCGCAGTTTTTGAGAGGCTACGTCCTCTGCGAGCCAACGGGAGAACAATGGATTCCGCGACGAGTGTCTTCTCCGTCAACCTGCTGTCCCTTTTGTACCGGAAACAATGGCTCCCCTGGCTGAAAGAAGTCTTCCTCCTCCTTCGAAAAGGTTCCCGTCCCGTCGCCCAGAATTCCGACTTCGCGGCCCTTTTTGCATCTCGCTCGTCTCGCGGGATTCCCCGGACCTAGGAGGGGTGGAAAACCCCCGGAACTTTCGCGGTAATTCGATTCGTCGCGGACAATCGAGAGTTGGCGTCCCCCGAAAGTGGATCGTATCTTCGCAAGAAGATGGCACGTTTCTCGAATTCAACGGCTTCGTCGTTTCTACGCGACGAATTCGTAAAGTTTCTCGACCTCTCGAGCTCGTACGGTTGCTGGTTTCTGGTAAATAACTGGTAAAACGACTCGCGAAAATACACGACGGATCCCACGCGCGCGGCCTCTGGTTAGAGCTCGTCGGTCGAAATGGCGCGTAAACGAGTCTCAAAGGGCCCCCAGAAGGGAGGTTTCGAAAAATCCACCAGTGGAATCAGAATCTATACAGATGGGAGCGGCGAACCGGGAAACTTTGCAACTGGAGAGTTCTCGAAACTCACGTGTCACAGAAAATTCGCTGGCTCGAGTTGCGTAAACAAACGATTCGTGAAATTCGACTCGACGTTTTCGATCCTCGACGCGCCGTCTCTGGCCGTCGGACTTCGTCGAGCTTCGGCGTCCCCAGCGGCATTAATAATTAACCTAATGACAAAACCCTGGCAACTCTCCCCCTCGCCTCCTCTACCCCACCCACCTTCTCCCACCTCTCTCTCTTGTGTCGGACGCGGCGCTTGCACGGTAAACAGACGACAAATTCGCCTGGTTGCTCGCGTTATTTCCGACGAATTACGATGTTTGATAGCCGGCTGGAAACGTTTACGATGGCCGACGATCGGTCGCGTTTTACACCGTTCGCCGTTTTGCACGGTTTTCCCCGCCAATATCCGGTGATTACAAGCCGGCGCGGTTTAAGATTAACTAACCGAAACCCGCGTTCCGCGTTGCTGTGTTTCGCGTCGAGGATCGAGCGGAATTTTCATTCAGCGATGGACGAAAGCGTGGCCGTGCAGTCGCGACGTTGCTTCGAGATCGGTGGTCAAGTCCGCTTCGAAGCGACAATTTCTTTTTATATTGGATGCTGAGTTTATTATTTCTAACTTGACTCTGCGAAACCGGTATCTTTTCCGTTTCTGCATGATTTATTCGTGAAAACAACGTTGAATCCTAGAAATAAAAATCCACCCGTTAGATCCATTCCGAACCAGTGGTGCTTCTCCAAGAAGGCGTTTCAATTTCGAAATTCACTTTCGACCAACAAGTCGCGCTTATTGCTTCCGGATTCGGGTCCAGCAGGAAATGTCGCGGTCCGTTCCCGTCGCCAAAGGACGAGTTAATGAGAGCGTTATCACGTGTTCGTCGAGTGGAGACGGGGACGGACGGGGAAGCGACCAGGGGTAATTAGCCCTCGCGATTACGCTCGTTCGCTTCGTTACGGTTTATCGCGCGACACGGCCGCCGAGGTTAACGCTGCCAGCGTAGTCAACGCGTGATCTTTTACGCGGGCCACGGCTGCATTACGCCAACCGCCGTGTAACCAACCATAAATGGCGATCCTATCCGATGAAACCGCGGTTTTAGCGCGGGATCCGCGGCGTTCGTCGAGCCTCGATGAAAATGTACGTCGAAAGAGGATATAATGCACGGTCTGGTCGTATATTCTTTCGGGTACTTGATCGCATTTGCGGTGGAAACAACGGTAGATGGATCATTAAATTTGATACAGTTCCAGAGTAGCCAAAATATGAAGAAACATAATTTTGTTCGTTGCTTAGTGGGTTTAAATACTTGTTTATGTTTCATACCGAAGATATTATTTATCTGGCGTGGAGTTGGTAACTCGATTCCTCGAAGTGAAACTCGCTAAAATAGTTTGGAGGGTTGGTCGAAAGAAAAGCAATACCGTTCCCTATAGCAAACATCCGTGGGCGTCTGGGCTCTGAAACGAACCAGCGACAAACGAATAATTTGCTGTTATTGCTCGGCTGAGATGAGAGAGAAATCGGTGCCGCGACAATCGGTAATTAAGCCTGTTTCTCTTTCGCTCGGGGCTGATTGTCGACGCAAAGTCGCCGCGACTGGCGGGAAAATCGAATACACGGCGGGTGGGACGGGGTGCGTGGGAGAGGGGCGAGGGTGAAGAGAACGATGCAACCGTTGAATGTCAATGAGGCTTATTAAAGTCAATACCGACTGCACGGATTGCGCGCAGCGTGCACGAGTGTTACGCGGAGAGCGTGTATCGAGTCAAACTGAACAATGTTCGAATACAGTTATTATTCGAAAGTTTTGAGGATCAATCGTTTTTTTTTACTCTACGAGGAATATATGTACAGTTACAATTGCTTTAACTACACCTACTTTGTTGGAGGCTCCTTGTATTTAATTTTTTTCAAGATTCAGTACTCGCGTAGAGTTATTATTCGCAAGTTTTGGGGATCAGTCTTTCCTTCACTCGACGAGGAATATTTGTACAGTTCCGATTGCTCGGTGCATCGACACCTGCTGGATTAAAAGCTCGTGTTCAAGACGACTGTTTTCGACCCTTCGAAATTACATACATTTCCACCGTTAGGAAAGAAAAACTGCGCGCAGTTTCCACGAAGAAAAGTGGGAAAATGACTTCCCGTCGGCGTACACAAGCCGATGGTGCTCGCGGAAATCGAGCGTTAAAAATTGAAAAGTTTCGCGGAAAAGGTCGCCAGGTGCGCGCGACGCGACCTTTTACGTAATCTCGCGAAAAAGTTGTACCGCCCGAGGAGGGGGAGAGGAGCAGTTTCGCATTTTCCAAGCGATTATCTCCCGACGCCTGGGCCGGGCAACTCGATTTCTTTCATTCGCCACTTAGCGGCTGCAGCTTCGCTCGCCGTTGAAGGCTCCTTCCAAGTATTCCCAATCAAAAGGACGAGGCGGGAAGGTGGCGATGGAGTTCTCTTATTCAGCCCCCGTTTAATTCGATTACGGGGCCAGCGTCGACGCGACTTCGTTATGGAATCATTGTTGGGCCGAGCTTGCTTTTCGAAACCCGCGTCCTGGAGTCAAAAATTGAATCCCGTCGACTCTTGAGGACCGATTGTTCGTGCTTGTCGACGGTGTTACGTATACAACGGAATATCGACGAGGTCGAAAATGTAATTTGCTCGTAAAGAAAGGGAACATCGGGTAGCAGAAAATGAAGATGTTTTATCGAACTTTTAATCATTTTCTACGGACGTTTCGACCGTAACTAGGACTGATACAAATTGCTTTTTTCTTTTTTATTTTACCAAGAGATCGGTATAAAAGCAAAGGAGTCAGAAATATTGAATTCGCTGCGATTTACTAATTTTATTTCCTTAGAAGCATGTAATACAAACGCGTTATTACCCAAGGTAAAAGAATTCATTTATCAATTTATTTTTATCCCTTCGTTCGCGCGACGATCGTACCTTTGACTGCGCGGCTTATTTTTACGTTTCTCGTCATGCTTCCTTCCGGGAGCGTAAATAAATAAATCCTCGGCGCGGCTCACTCAGGGCTGCGATTCAATTAACCCAATTGTCTCGAGATAGCTGCTGCGTGGTCCTAACACGAGACGTCGCTCGTACGTCAATATTTGTCAATGGCCGAATGGCAATGGACGTCTCGTGATTGCACAAGCGCGACCCACCTTCCTGCGCTCGAATTCATCCGACGACACCACGTGACCGACAATTTTCGGTTGGATTTCGAACGGTTCGCGATGTTGGCGGGATTGCGATCGAGTTAGGTCTGGCTCCGTTTTGAAAAAATCGACGGAATCGAATTTTTAATAGAGTCTTTGCAAAGAATTTTTATTATTTTTTTCTTTTCTTCAGGCTAGACGAATTTGTTGTAATATTTATGTTACGCGTTGGTTTACGGCGTAACTTTGTTGCGGAATGCGCAACGAGAATAACATTTCTTTGTGGTTCCGTGTGCATAATTAATCAAATTGTCTGAGAGCCCAGAAAACGCACCTTTGCAAGCGGGATAATGATAATTACAGTGAAATCACATCCACGGAGAGAAGCCAAACGGACAACACGAGCGGGTTTCAGAATTAATTGCTACGTCATAATTATCCACCCTTAACGCTCGATACCTTCCACCTAAAATGTGTTAATGGCCAGTGCTTGATTATTCAGAAACCGCTCCTTTACCGCTCCGCCAAATTTTTCCGTCCATGTTTCCGCGTATTTTAACCGCGGCGGGAACACACTCGTAACAACCTAAATTTGCCGCAGGGTTCGGCTAAGTCGGTTCGAAAACGCAAAAAACCGCTTCGTAATGTCGCGGTTGTGACCACTTGTTGCTCGAAATCGAAACGAATTTGCATCTGACAAATCCTAGATAGAACTAGTGTCAAATGTATAAGTACGAGAGTTCTAGAATGAACAAAATTTTGAGGAATTCGTCGAGTTAATATTTATTTAAATACTCAAACGTAGTGCAACTTATAGGTACTATCGTTTCGTGGGAGTTGGTTGTATTATAATTTTGAAATTGAACTCACGCGTAAATTTTAAAATGACGTAATATTTACGTTATCTGTAAATATGTTAATCGATTCGGGCCGTTCGGATCGAACGCTACGTACCATAATATTCCAGAGTATAGACAGTTCGCGAATCAATTTAATCAACCGTTAATTTAATTAATTCCCGCCTGGCAACCGATTACATTAATTAAATGTAGCGGAACATCCTGGGCGAAAAAGAAGAAATTGAACGTCCCACGTGGGGAGACCGAAAGACGTGCTACGACGCCTCTCTTAAGCTGGCAGGACCAAATCAGCAGAATCGTATCGGACTTAGTGGAATATTTAGTACTAAATTTGTACTAATTTATACCGCCAAAAGAAATTTTGTACCCTGTTACCGTTTTCAAGAAAATCGTAATATTAATATTAAGCTAGCAGCGCCACGATTTTTTCGTAAACGGTAACAGGTACAAAATTTCTTTTGGCGGTACAA